>NC_071467.1:68312444-68614277 GCF_028500815.1 Rissa tridactyla | reverse complement strand
TTGTACAAATACCTAGCTCTCAATATTTAAATCAATATTAATATTGAAACCTATATTGATACACACACACACATATAGGCATTTTATGGAAAATGTGAATTGTCAGTAAAAAACATTATGTTCTGTAAAAGGTACTCCTTCCTGTCTTTCAAATGGAAAATCTTAATGAATCAAGAAGGAATAAAATGGTATAAAAGCAGAGACCAGAACTTACTTACTTACTTAATAAAGATAAAACTCCTGAAGTACACAGTACAGTAGTGAAAGTGCGTGCATGTTTGGCTAAAATATAGGAACCTGCAATTGTATATACACAAGTAAACTTGTTTCAGTGGCTGTCCTCAGTTTCTTAAACCTTTGTGTCTTGGTTAGAAAATTTCCAAGCCCAGTTTCCATCTAGTGATGAGTTCAGACATCTTTAAATATGAGAAAAACTGGGGCAAGAATAAGAAACTTGTAGTTACAAGAGATGATACTTGGGGAAAAAAGACTTTATTGTGAAGAACTGAGGAATGATTAGGTGAAAATTAGTGCAGATTTTTACACTTCATGATCCCTCACATTTCATATTTCATGGATCATAGCACCATTTTTAATGATGACTCCTTGGTCTAGAGAGATAGGGTTTACATGTGTAGTAAATTGTCTGTATATTAAGAATGCACTGAATATTTGCAGCAAAAATGCATTTGTAAATGTGCATCAAGACGTGTTATTTTCCAATAGTAAATACAGAATGTGTATATAAGAGAAGATTCAGAAGAAGAATGTGGATACCCTTATCTGAGAAACATTTCATATTTCAAGTGTCCGTATCCCAAATTCCAGTCTAAATGTTGTATTTAAACAATGATATTTTATGTATGCATTTTCAGAGTCATGTGGCCACTTTGCAATTTTCTTGCAACAGGATAGCTGAAGCTGCTTTTCATCAAAAGGATTTTAAATCAGCTTTTTCAAATAAAAATGAGCTTTTTCAATTGCTCCTAAGACTTGAAGTATAAATGTTCAAAATGTTGACCAAGACTAGCAGAAACATATGGGTCAGAAAATACTTTTTGATTAAAAGGTAAAAGGCTCTGTAGAAAAATTTAAACTTTTTTTGGTCAAAAAAAACCAACCTGTATTTGGAGTTGGATTTTTTCCCCCAGTTCATTATCAATATATTACTTGGTTTCAGCTGCTGAAAACTGAGACTCAGTCTTGAGGGATGGCCAAACACTGAACTGATGAGTGACTGAGGAGACTGTGGAGTCTCCTTCCACGGAGATGTACAGAATTCAACTGGACAGAGCCCTGAGCCACCTGATCCATGTTGGCCCTTAGGCAACCTCCAGAGCTCCTTTGCAACCTAAATTATTCTGTAATTCTGTAGCTACTCTTTCTCTCTCCAATACTGAAATTTCAATTCTGAATAACTATATTCAGAGCAATTTGCAAGATTTGTGTCTTTTCTGAATATGCTGTAGATTATGGATCTAGCTATTTCTTTGATGTCTTTGCTCCCTACAAACAGAAAGGAAATAATATGTCTGGTAATGCTTTGAAGGTTTTTCGTTTTCTGAAAAGAAACTGCCTTAGGAGAGTCTCAGGACAAGCTTCTCTGAGGAGAGTATGAGAATGAACAGCCTAAAGCAGCAATCAACTGAATCAACAACCTAATGGCACCAATCAGTTCCCACAAGGGCATTTGTTCCACAGAACAAAGGACACATAGATATGTAAAGATAATGAAAAGGAGGGCTCAGAATTTAGCACAGATTCCTGAGTAATACTTTCACTGAAAAACAGCAGTATCATTGCCATATGATAATGGTTTACACTCATGCAATATATTTAAAATGCCTACACTGATAGGAGTATTTCATATTCCTCTTCTTCCCTTTTCTACATCACGGAAAGAAGACAACTAGAACATCAGCTGACCCAGAGAGTGGGAAGGGTTGTTGTTCAAATACCATGCCATGTTTAGGACTTCAAACACCAGTTCATTACCACAGCTTTGCCAAGCTCATATATGTCAGCTGACCTTGGGAACTCTGTGTGTATTCCTGGACCATCAAAACCGTGAGATATAACAACTTCATATAGTTTTTTTTCACTGTTTTTTTAGTTAATAGGTGAATAGATGAAATCTCTTATTTGCCACAGGCTGAGGGGGTACGATAACAATTACTGTGGTCACAATTGGTCTATATCAATTTATTAAACTTGTGAATATGTCTGAATTCTTAGGGAAGAGAACAACCCACAACTCTACAACTCAAGCGGGAGTCAGCCATAAGCTTTGGTTCAGTGTTTTGTAAAAATCACTTTGCTTCTCCTTTAATTCTGTAACTTGAAATTGCGGATAGTATGGCACCTTTTTTCCTGCCATTGGCAAATTTCAACAGAAGGTACATTCCTTCATTTTTCAAATTAGCTGGAAATAGGATATGTCTATAACTAGCTTTTTATAATTTGAGTAGAGCAGCATTTTCTGTTCGGACTTCAAGGAGTGGTTTTGGTTTAGCCGCCTTCATGTGTTTCTCCCTATGCAGTAAATGCTTCCATTCTGGTGGAGACAATTTCCATACGCTCATGTTTGAAAATAAAAATGAAATGGAACCTTTGCTAATGCTAGAGAAGTATTTTCACATCTACTCCAACCCACTCAATTACTTTTCAGTCAATGAGTAAGTAAATCACTAGATATATCACTAGGCTACTAGGTATTGATTTGCTTGCTAACTTAACTCATGGTAAATGAAGGCTGGCCTTGAGCTGGAGATCAGGAACTATATTTTTCTGTACTACTCTAGAGTCATGATCCATTCTTTGGCTTTTAAAATACATCTCTAAAATAAGTGTGTATACAGTAAGTAAATATAAAATAAGTAAATACATAAATGTAATGGAAACATATGAAAGGGAACATTGAGGCAAACCTAAATTCGTAACCACATAAGAGACTGTAAATTCTTATATTCACTATGTGCCTGATATTGCACTTTTTGCTGATAGAAAACTCCCATCAACATTAGATCAAGCCTTATAATGGCACTATATTCAAAGTACTTAATTTGAGAGTCCTCTGGAGTCCCAATTCAGAGGTCACCCCTGCCATTTCAAAGGAGAATGCTACAGGGACGTCGACAGAGAATCCATCCTCAGCAACAGATTTTTAATGCATTCTACTAGTACGTGTTTAATGTGTAGCCATAGCCTACGGAATTTTAAAATAAAACAAACCCATGCATTGGGCTTTTAGAAATAGAAAGTTATTCATGGGATTTTCCCTGTATTTTTTCTGGTCTTCAGACACTGGCGGCTGAGAAACATATACTGTTCTTTTCAGCTGCATAACTATCCTGCTAGCGATTAATTACTTAGATACTTCTGAATAAATAGGATGTAAAGAAATACCTAACAAAAGCCTAATACATCTCCAATGATGGAACCCCGTGCTATGCCTGAGATGAATATCCTTTTCAATTTTTTTTTGAAAGACAAGCAGATTATTCAAAATTATGGCAATCAGATACTGGCAGAGAAGAAAAATAGCGATATGCTGAACAGAAACCACTTAAATGCTGCAAGTCTCGATAATATAATATTTCCACAACTGTTTCTGTTTAAAACTAATAAAAATAAACATAAAACATTCCCTTCTCCTCCTATCAAATTCATTACTTTGAGCGACAAAATGACAAAATGATTAGCTGTTAATAAGGCCCTGGTTTAAAAGATTGACTGACATTGCATTACTCATTTAATTTCCGCTTCTCCTAGGTTTTTTTTTTTTCTTCCTCCAAGCACAGAGGGAATTAATATTATCACATCAAAGGCCTCCCTTTAAATGGGGGAGAAAAATCATTTAAAAGGACAGAGGCTGTGATTATTCAAACTAGGTTATTTGCACCTTGTATATATAACGATATCATGGTACAACTTCATTTTGTTCAAATTGCTGTCAGTCACTAATAGAAGAAATTTGCTTCCGTTTTATCAGCGCTATTGTGTTCAGTCAGATTTGTGGGTGTGGGACGGGGGGTTCAGGGTGGGCATTAAACATGAAATCTGATAAGAAGGATATGAGGAACGGGGAGCAAGGAAGGCACCGAGCGAAGGGAGACTGATTGTGAATCCAACATTCACAATGCAAATGTTTTTTCCCCCCTGCTCTTCCTTCGTGGTTTTCTTCCCTCTCTCTGCGAGTTGTTTTTATTTAAAGACACAGATACGACCACACACTAAAGTGCAAGAGTGAGCCTCTGTGGAATATGAGATTTAGCAATACGACTCTGTGCTCTGGTATTTTATTTCCTTTCACTTTGATTCCTGACAGACAAATTATTCTAGGGATGATTTAACACCTAAAGATGTATGTCATATTCCATAAAATAGTTGTATCGGTGGGAAAAATTATGAGTGGCACAACCCTTGGCCTAGCAACAGCCAATGATCTATCAGCATTTAAGTCTTGGCAGATTGAATTATTCCCCTCTCTAACTGTAACTGTGTTAGGGCTTGCATGACAAACAGTCCACTTGTCAAATATTTATCCTTCCTCCTAAAAAAAAAAGGGGGGAGTAAGGGAGGTGGGGAAAAAAAAAGAAAAAGATTGACCAGGAGAAGGAGGGGGGAATATAAGTGGTAAAAGACCAACCACAGCATGAAATATGAAGCATAAATCACTGGGGTCAGGGAGAGCAGGGGAGCTTGGTTACTAAGGCTCCAGATGGATTAAATAACGCACGTCCTGAGGGAGGGTGGGAAGGCGAGCGCTAAAATAATAACAGAACAGAATGCTCCTATGTCGAAAGGTTTGAAGACAAGCCTTGTTAATTCAGAAAACAGCAGAGTTAAATTAGCCCAGGTCCCTGTGAAAAGTAGTGTTACATATTGTGCAGGAGAGATAAATTTTCACTCACTCTCTCCAATACACTGGCCACTGACAGGTGACTGCTGTGAGTAGTTCATTAAAATGTCCAATTCATGGGAGACTTTCAAAATTTATAATGCTTCCTATAGACAACAGGGTCAAGTTCAATGAGAAAGGAAGAGAGCAAAGTAACTAAAGGAATTATTCACTAATTACCTTTTAAACACATTTGCAATTTCTTTTTTCAACAAGTATTAACTTACTTTTAATGCCTCCAGGTTTATGGCTTTAAATCAGAGAGGGAGATCAGAGTTCACCACACATCGCTGTTTTCTCTGTCCTCTGGATGGAAGATTTTTGAACATGTAAGACCATGCGCTACAGCCCTTAGAGTAAATGATTTTAGAAGATATATAATCAGACCTTTAGCAGGGAATGTAACTGTGATGATCATTTTAATTAGGTTTCATTTACCTGTAAGCCAAGAATATACATTGAAGTTCAGTAATTACCGGTGGGGTGGATATTACTGTATATTATTAAAACTACTGGACATCTGTGACAAGACCTCACTGCATGTAAGTAACCTTATAGCGTTATCTGAGTTGAAATATCTTTTCCTAATGGAATACGTGAAGTTGAATTGTTTTGCAAAATTTCAGCCATGATGACTAAGCTATTCCAGAAGTATTCTAAAATTCGAATTATTATTTGCTTATCCCAGGCTAAAAAGTCTTTTAGATAGGAAACTGTAAATTCTACAGGATTTGGATGAGGGACCGTAACAATGGCAGGAAAATAATCATAGAATCATAGAATTGTTAGTGTTGGAAGGGACCTTAAAGATCATCTAGTTCCAAGCCCCCTGCCATGGGCAGGGACATCTCCCACTAGATCAGCTTGCTCGAAGCCCCATCCAGCCTGGCCTTGAACACCTTCAGGGATGGGGCATCCACCATGTCTCTGGGCAACCTGTCCCAGTGTCTCACCACCCTCATGGTGAAGAACTTCTTCCTAACGTCCAATGTGAATCGTCCCATCTCTAGTTTTAGTCCATTCCCTCTAGTCCTACCATTACCCGACATCCTAAAAAGTCCCTCCCCAGCTTTCTTGTAGGCCCCCTTAAGATACTGGAAGGCCACTGTAAGGTCTCCTCGGAGCCTTCTTTTCTCCAGACTGAACAACCCCAACTCTCTCAGTCTGTCCTCACAGGAGAGGTGCTCCAGCCCTCTGATCATCCTCGTGGCCCTTCTCTGGACGCGTTCCAGCACGTCCATATCTCTCTTGTAGTAGGGGCTCCAGAATTGGATGCAGGGCTCCAGGTGGGGTCTCGCGAGAGTGCAGTAGAGGGGGAGAATGACCTCCCTCAACCTGCTGGCTACTCTTCTCCTGATGCAGCCCAGGATATGATTGGCTTTCTGGCACATAATGTGTGCTCTTTGTTCCCTTTTGAAATCCTTTCCAAATTTATCTATAGCCTGGTGAAAAATATAATTCCTCACGCTAAACTGGGCATGCTCATCCATTCCGATGGTCGAGTAGGACTTTTCCTGAAATTGTAGCTTTAGGCTGCTGCAGACTGTGTGATGTCTCCCATGTCTTATTATGCCTCTGCCATCTGCAAAGTCTTCTGACACAGGGTTTAGTCTTGCTCTTAGCCCTCACATAGGTGGCAATTATTATTGCTGACAGTTTCTCCATTAGCTCAGCCTTGAGTCCTGAGAAGACCCAAAACCCAGAAAGCTATCTATAGAATGTTTTGAATTGTCACTGTAACAGGAACATATTTTTGGACACTTCTGACTATGTGTAAGCAGTATAAAATTGGTCAACAACTTGACTGTCTTCTGAATGAGAGATAGTGATGGATTGTTAGAACACAAGGACTGACAAGTTGGGATGAGGAATAGGACAATGGATTGGTTCAACAGGGTGAAAGAGTCCTTTTTGTCAAAAGAACAGGAAAATGTGATGAATTGAAAATTTTTAGGAATGAGCTAGAAGAATAAATGAGTCAAAGGAAGACTGGAGAAGGATCCCAAAGGAAAACTGGAAGATATTCACAGAAAATCTTGGAAAGGCAAAGGCCAAATGTGGCTAGGCCTTTATGAAGGCTAAAGTTAGCTAAAGACAAAGAGGTTAATTGGGAATTGCTGCCAGCATCAGGGAAAAAATTTTCAGGAATTTCCATGGAAAGTGAGCTACATTAACAGGCTTTATGTTGTTTTCCAAACATCACCTAAGCTTTGTTAATTAATATAATACCATGTTCAGAAATTTACTTCAGGGTTAGCAAAGGATCTTTTGTTGTAGAAGCTGGAAGATGTGTAGTGAAAGTGAAGGACAGGAAGTTAAGGGAAGGACAAAACCCAACAATCTCATAGTTAGGACTATGCAAGAAAACTGGGGTGGATTTCAACTTGCAGATTAAGACAGCTAAATTTAGGTGTCTACATGTGAACTAGGTGCTGCAGCTGCCCTTGAACTCAGCTATATGTAATATACTCAGTATAGTTGATGGAGATTGAAGGACTACTCAGCTGAGCATTTTTGGTATCACCTTCAGGGTGAGTTGATTAACTCTAGAATCCTTTGACTCACAGGGTGGCACTGTCAGGATTCAAATCCTACCTTCAGAGACTGTTTGTGACTACGCTGTGGAGTTCCTCTATGTTCCTGGGCAAGAAACTTTAAAAAGATTTTTTTCGTGAGAAAATGGTAGAACTTTATTTGTGAGTTCCTCAGGTGTCACAAAATGTTAATTTTGGGATGCCACACAACTTTAAGGTAGGTAGGTAGGTAGGAGGCTAAGTCAGAAAGTGCCGGATTGTACCAGCTCACTGCACTTGCAATTGAAACAAGAACAACATTGGTCCCACCACCCTTGCAACTAAAGCAAGAACAATGTTGGCAGGTATTGACAATGCAATGGGCCCGGGGGAGGTGGGGGTCTGCACCATTGCGTCAGGGGCTCTTGGTTGGATGTTGGGGACCCAAGGACTTGATTGGCAGAAGCACTAAGAATTCATAGCTGCAAGTGCAACAAATAAAAATCATCATTTCAGCTTAGAAAATGCTATCTAATTATAGTGTCATTGAAAAAAATTCGGGTAACAGGCATCTCAAATTCAGCATCCATATTTGGGAGTACCTTTGACATGAATCCCATTCCAATCCAGTTCCTTTTGGAGGTGGATAAATTTTCTTGTGTCTGTTAAGTTCCTGTATAAGAGAATGAACAGCACTATAGATAATACATGAAGGATGTTGATCGTTGCATCTTCAGAAAAGCCTTGAATAAATAGGTACGTCCTGGAGACTACACATTGAATGGTGAGGGTAAAACAGCATAGTGAATAGAATAGTGAATATTTGTAAAAAAACATTATCTATTTTATGAGGCAAATGTCCTGTAGAAAAAAAATAGAATCTGATCATATTATTAAAATCTTTATAATAATATATATACACTGACAGAGTAAATTAAGGTTGCATGAGCAATTTTAATTTTGGGGTTTTCTAATTTTTGAATGCTTGACTTTGCAACCTTAATAGCTTCTTTTAATGTATTTTTATGTGCAATTATAGAAAGTAGAGAGCTTTTTGATTTATTGCAAATGAATATTCTTTGTCTGCTAGAGTCATGTACATCATTAGTTCAAGTGGAAGAGCAGCATTTAGATTATATGTGTTTAGAATGTCATGTTATGGCTTTCTAAGGCATATCTGACCGTGTTAAAACGCTCATGAAAACACGGGGTGAGAAGAAAAAAATGGATGTGATTCAAACAGATAGCTTTTGGGGTATATTTGTAAATTTGTTCATAATTATTCAGAACATTGTTTTTAGAAATGAATTACCATAAAAAGACCTTTAATTGTTATTTTATTGAAACATTAAATATATTTTAAACCAGTTTCTGGAGGGTTTTTTGTTCTTTTAAGGTTGGCCCAATATAATGTTCAAACAGTTGCCTAAATCATATGAATAGTCTCATTAACTTCAAATGAAACTAAGTTAAAATTATCATTACTTCTTTAGTGGAACAAGACCTTTTGATAATTGTTTAAAAATAATATTTTGAGATAAAGCCCTGTATAAAATGTCCCAGATCTTTTCATATGTAGATTCCCAGACAGCAAGAAAAGAAACAAATTTTTAAATCTCAGTAGCTTACTTTGTTCCTTCATTTACTAAATGTTATTGAAAGTTCCTTATGAGCTTTCCCATAATTATTCCACTTGGTCATGGCATTGTTTCTTGTGCGATCTATACCATGCTGTCCTCACCATGCTCCACAGCACCCATTCTCATAGAGGGTAACTTCGCTTCAGAAAGTGCTTAATCATGACCCTAGATCTCAACGGCTTGTCCTACCCTTTGTTTACCAGTGGGATTCCTGTGCTGTCAGGGGCAGAGTCTCGGGAAAAAGGACTATGTGACCAAACAGTGCCATTACATTTTCTGTGTCTCCCAAATGAGTCCAGGGATAATGAATACCATACCCACCACAAACACTATTCCACTCCACTGTTTGTATCCCATGGATTTATGATCTAAATGACAGCCTTTTATATAGCTAATGAAAATAATTCCATCTACATAAGGGAAAGGTAGGGGTGTGTGTGACAATTTTTCTTCATCCTCTATAGCTACTGCACTTCAGCAAGACCACTTTCTGTGAATAGAATGAGGAGGGTTTTTACCTGGGAAGCTATGACGTTAACCTAGATGTACAAAGGTAAATAACAGTTTTTGGCCAGATACTTGATTTTAGGTAATTTCAGAATTCAGTTGAATTGCAACATTTTGAGGGTTTTCATTGCAAAGATAACAAAAATTTGTCATTCCAAAATTTTTGCAAAATAAAAATTATCTCAAAAATATAGTTGGAAACAATGAACTGTTCCCCTCAATAAAGTTTTCTGTTTCATGTGAATCTTAAATATATAGACTAGATGTATATATAAAATATATAGATAAATATCAGTGCATACATATTTATAATATTAAAATGAATTCAGTAATCTATGTGTTTCAGTTAAACGGTAAAAGCCTAAAAAAGTGCTCATTATATCTCATTTAACACCAAAGTAAAACAATAACATTTTTCCATTTTCTATTTAAAAGTTATGAAATTGACATATTCCCATCAAACAGTTTTATAAATCTACATCTTTCAGTCAAAAACTCCTCAAACAGCATGCCTACTCTAGTAATTATTTTCTTATCCTAAGGCAGACAATAACCTGTTTTCACGTTCAAGTGGTCTTCACAGATTTTGTAACCTTTTTAAAGCAAGAGAAAGTGGAATTGACTCAGGAAGCAACTAGAGTGTGAGAAGCACTTCCAGGGAAATTGAGACACCAGCTGCTAATGTCATGCTTTCTCAGGTGAGCAACAGTACACACAATTTTCACAACTCCTTACCTAAAGTGCAGAAATAGCTACTAAGGCCCGCTTTGAGCATGATACAGCTTTGGTTGCTGCCTGCAGAAAGAGAAGAATGAATTACTCATGCTTTTTTATTTTGTTGAGTCATCACTAATATATGAATAATGGGTATAGATAATAATGGCTATTGACATTAAATAAAAAAATATTTTGAGAAATTAAGATTCTTCAGATTTTTCTATAGCTATCTCAGTGTGCTGTGGTTTTGGTATTTTTTTTTTCTGGTGCCAAGCATTCTTAAAAATACTCGAAGATTAATACATATATATTTAATTTTTGTTGAATGCCATTTATTTGTTATCGTGCCAGGTTTAAGATGAAGTCACTTTTTGATTAAGTAAACAAAACTTTTTTTGTTCATATATGTATTTCTTGTGTACTTCTGGAAACATTTCTATCTGTAGTGGAAGTCAGAAGAACTTCCAGCCAAATAAGAAAAAGACTCTAGCAGAAGATGCGATGGTGTTGACATCACTAGAATTATTCCTTTCAATTATAATATTTTCTGTTAAGTAATTAATTAAAATACAAGTAATAAAAAACCTTGAGCTTTTTGTTGGTTTTGTTGTTACAGTAATTGCATCAGCAAAGACAAAAGATTACTACCACTTATTCGTGTTCTTGAATGATGTCATTCTGGTCACTTCATAAATCAAGGAAGAAAGACAAAAAGAATGCATACCATGACAATTCTTTAGATTATACAATTCTAGTGTTATTATTCTTATATCCTCCTCTGAAATCACACAGAAAAACTCTGAGTATCTGTGAAGCTCACCTGACAGGTGGTGTCCTCTACATTTTCCCCGTCCAGCAGTGGCTTGGACAGCCGTGGAACTTTTCAGTGCTGCAAGCCATGAGGTTTCACAGGAAAAGGAGGTGGCTAGTGTCAAATACAATAGACTTGTATGTTTCATGGAGATAAAGATCTGAAGCCTACTTGGTGCTTCTCTTAGAAGAGTCACTTTTGGCATCCCTTGAATGAGCAGCGGTCCACTTTTCCCCTATCTTTTGATTCCACTGCCTATAGCTGTTAGAGCTCAGTTAGAGCTAGATGGAGTGGGAATGGCTTTTGTTTGCAGGCTCTCTTCTCCATCTCAAGGATCAGTCTGGTCACAGTGTGTTCTCCTAAGGAAAGTAGAAGCGGGGGTGAGAGATCAGTCTTATCAGCCTTGTCTGCCACAGGTTGCTATTCCTCAAAGAAAACTGTTTTCTTGAGTGTTTCAGGATTTATCCCCAGAAGGAAAATACACTTTCTGGAATTTCTTCCACCCTTGCATCCACTGCACAAAAGAAGGAATTTTGTCAGTAATGTGAAGATTGTGAAAGGCTTCTTATAGCTTTTCTGCTCCATGAATGCATGTCAGAGAAAGAAATGAGAATCAATTATTCAGCGTGTTTCACAGCAAAAGCTCAGATCCTATCACATCTTTTGAAGTCTCTAGCTTGCTGATGAAGCATGGCCCATTTCAGAAGAAACAGTCCTAGTTAGGGCCTATTAGTGGAAGAGTAACACGCTCTGCCAAATTCAGAATTCTCTTGTCATGATTTCTATACAACTAACATACATTTGTATCAATTCTTGTTTATTTGAGCTTTATTGAGTAATAACAGATTGCTGCCTTTTACATCTGCCTTGAAAGTACTCTCATCAGAAATCCACTGGAGCACAACCTGCAGCAACTTTGGTCCAGATATTAAAATCATACATTTAGAAAAGAAAGGTTACTATTTGGATGAGTTTATGCACACTAAAATTGGTGAAGGAAATACATGCTCTTTTCACAGATAGTATTTTTTAAAAACACATAACACAACACATAAGTTCCTCAAGAAAGAACATCTACATAGGAAACTATATTGCAGATCACCTTTGAGCAATCCCATTTCTTTAATACTTTTGTTCTAAATAACCGAAATCAGCAGTTTTTCTAGCCTATGAAACTAACAAATAGGTGTATTATGTATGGCTTTTTCTTCTGTCAAAAGAAATACAAGTACGTATTGAAAATAAGCAATGGGAATTTTTATGCAAAAAGATAATTAATAAAAGGAATGATATCTGTATAAAAACAGTGTTTAGCTTTGGTAGTGCATCCTCAGTCAACTCTACAATATCTTTCATCCAACATTATAAAACCACTTATGTTCAATACTGATAAATGTGCTACTTTGTAAAGCTACAGCTGAAATAACATTTCAAAGCTGTACCTGGCAAAACAATAATGAAAGCATTCTGATAAAATTTCGGTTCTATGTTGGGGGAATTTATTTCTAAAATGGTGGTATGCTCTCCACCTTATAAAAAAATTAAATGTGTTCTGGCAGCATCTTCATCTGAATAGCAGCTTGAAGGGTGTTTGAAGTACCGCTGCTATGTCTGAGACTGTATCAGGACCTTGTTTGTCAGACTGCATGTTTGTCAACATTGATATGTCAAAGAGGTCGGGTCAATAGCGCTTCAGTATAAAGTGAGCAGGACAGGGTCAAATAGGAGCCCTGAGCCTTGTTCCAAGATCAGATGGGAAAAATGTGAAGTACATTTAAAAGAAGCCGATTGTTTTTCTCCCTTCACTGAATGCAGGTGTCTGTTGACCTGGAGGGTGCTTTTATAGATTAAGAAAAGAAGGTAACTTTCATCAGTATTAAAATAGGAAAACATTAGGAGTGGAAGCAAAACATTTAAAAGTTTTAAAATCCTCTTCAGGTCTTAAAACCTCACAAGAGGAAGTGGAAGTGGAGTGTGGTTGGAAGGAACAGGACCGGAGGCCAAAATCACACTTCCTTCTGGCAAAACATATTCCCAGTCTGGATAATGCTCCCAAACACGCTCGTGATCAAGTCTAGATGTCGTATCCATCCCTCGTTCAGGCATCAGCAATGCTGACTTTCTTTCTCCCTCTGTGTCTATGTGTCTTTTCAAAATCTGCCCTCATTTTAGGCTGAGATTACACACACCAGTCAAAGATGGTGCCTTTGATCAGTTATCATCTGCTTTTACAGATGGAGGCAATGTGATTTGCCCAAGGCTGCAGAGCAAATCAGAAGCAGAGTCAGAAACAAAATCTGGTTCTAGATTTAAAATAGATCTGTTACCAGTAGACCAGCCGAGCAATAGACTTTGCATATTTATGTCGTTTCAGCCAAATACTGCAAACGGTATTTGATTTTCCAGCCCGAGAAATGTAATTACAACAATATGTTATTGATTTGCATGGTGCATTCTGATGTTGATACTAAACACTGTACTGGAGAACGGATAATAATACGACTGGGTAGATGGACAGCTGCCATAAACCAAAAGGATGTGATGACATCTCTGCAAGGAAAATATCCCAGTGGATCAGAACTGATGTTCAGCAATTTAAGCGGAAAGTCAAATGTTAGGACGTTGAACTCAAAAGCCCCCACCTAGTACACTGTCACTCTGCTGTCTGTCAGAGCGAGCTGGGCTAACACCAAAACAAAACAAAACATTTACTGCTAATCTCTACTGAAGGTTTGAAAAATTATTCCAAGCCGTTAGTCAGCTACAGTCCAAGGACAGATCTTCACTACCACCAAATTAAGAGATGTTTTACACAGTGAGATCAAGATGTTTTCGGTTGGCTCAGCTGAAAAAGGAGTCCTCGGAGCACTATTATCTATGCTGGTTTTCTGAGTGAAAAACAAAGTGAATGAAAGCCAGAGAAAGAATTTCTTTTCAAAACAGACGTGTATATGTGCTGAGGGCTGACACACTTTTATCACCATTAAGAGAACTGTCCTTAGATCCGCACTGCTTAGTCAGGAAAAGGAATATGTGACAATGTGTGGCATGCATCTGTTTATATTTAGAGTCCCTTAGCAGAAAGTTGACAAGGTCTGCCCAGGAGGTTTACAGCCTCGTGCTTCCCACCTCTACCCTTTTTCCCCCCTTCTCTCTCTGTATAAGGAATATTCTTTCCGTTTTGAGATATAAAATGGCAACCTTGGGTTTTGTTGTGGTTTGGTTTTTTTTTCCTTCCCCCTAGGTTTTTCTATTAAGGTCAACATTGCTTCAGAGTCCACCTATCACTTCTAATCCAGTTGTTTCCAGTATTCATTATATCACTTCCTAGCACAAAAAATATCACCTTCCTTGACTCTATCTGTGAGTCTTACTGCTCATCATGAAGAAATTCAGAGCTGTTGAATGATGATAGGTTAGAGTGAATAAAAAAGTGCCTGCAACAACACCAAAATAATAAAAAAGGGGAAAAAAAGAAGTGGAGAAGAAGGTTTCTGAAGAATGTGGGAAAGATAAATAGGACTGATACTTTGTTTCATTGTCAGTAGCACTCTGGGGTTATTTGAAGCACTTATTTATGCACTGTAAGCAGAACAATACTGTAGAAGAAATGATTAAATACCAGCTCTCCGAGCAATAGACATCTCATTGTGGCAGGCCTAGACTCACCACTGGGTGGTTTTGATAAAGGCAATATGAGTTGATAACTGATACAGTTTGCCAGGGAGTCATCTGGGGATGCTGACAGCTACTATGCTTTAATAAAATCATTAGAATGTAAATGTTTTTATTGCGAAATAAAGAGCCTCCAGCAAAGTTGACACTATCGCTGCTCCCTCCACTGAATGAAAGCACCGATTAGCATTCAAATGATATAATGATAGTCTGGTTATCTTTATTAAAATTTTTCAAATCGAGTCTTCATTTTGCATGATTGAGTTTTAAACAAATGCAATATTCAGTAGGCTGGTGAGCCAGTCTGAACACTCTTGAAATAATTAAAGTGTGCCTTTTATTTTTTTAAACATGTGTTTCATAAGCAATGAATTGGATTTGCTATTTTAATATGACAATATCTAGTTAGCTTTGCATAAAATAGGGATGTTATAGCATAATTATTGAAAGGGTACAACTTTTAAACATATGTTTCATAAAGCTGAATTCAATTTTCTGAAATGTGACAATGCCAGTCAGCTACTGAAATAGTATCAAAGGATGACTTGATTGTTTAGGTTAATACCATGGACAATCTGTACTATATCATAATTGATGGTAAATGGTATGCTTTGTGGTATTTATTTTCAAAGGAAACGCAGAACTCATTTCCCATAATGTTCATCAATTCGGGGTTCAGACTTTTCAACTGCAAGAAAATGAAGCAGATTCTAAGCAAACAGTGCAGGCCCTGAATTTCTCCGACATGTGATTTAACGTAAACTAGCAGAGGTTTTGAACTATCCGAGAAGAGCCTGAGGAAAACTGAAGAATAAATTAACTAATCTAAGTCCATTACATTGTACTCTACATAGGATCAATCAATCATTAATAAATATTTAGAAATCCCATAGGACCTGATCTTCTTTTCAATACTCCTTGCATTCTTGTCAGCTTAGGCTAACCTTTCTCCTGGATTAATCAATCCTATAAAACATAACTATGGATACCTATAAATACATAGTATTGTAAGCAAGTATGCTTTGGCTGGTTCTTGGTTATATAGAATCAAGAGAATCAATGATGACATAAATGTTACTTAAAAAAACTGTTCCTGAAATAGCTGTAGTATCGATTCCAGCTTGAGACGGCTTCAGAGCGGAATTGTAAGAAAAGAAAAAAAAAAAAGCTGACAAACTCTTGTATCCATTGTTTGAGGAAGAAATGGATAGTGTAGGTGCATTCTTAGTTCTTAACTAGTCTTTTATTACAATGACTTTCTGAAGGTGTCCTGGACATTTTAGAAGATTCTAAAAGAATCAGGCGTTTCACTATTTACATTTCACTGAAAAAGTGTCAGGGAGTATCATCAAAAGGAGAAATACAAATACCCCTCTGGTAACAAAGCTAACATGTGAGAAAACAGGAATGTTAAAAATATCCTTTTAGCTCTTGTGCATTAGGAAGTACTGACACACAAAGATGCTTTTTTGTGTTACTGGAAAAAGCAAATAATTGAGTGCGTGGGGGGGGTTTGCTTGTTTGTTTTGCTGTTTGTTTTTTGGGGGGTTTGATTGGTTTTGTTTTGTTTTGTTTTTATTGGTATATAATAGCATTTGTAAGAGAAAGAGACTTAACTGCAAAATTTGAATTTGGCGTGTGTGTGAATGTGGTCTCATTACACCAATCTGACTAAATGGGACCAGAACATCTTTAGCAGTAGCATCTAGGAGAGGACTAGCTATAGAGTTGTGGTAACTGCTGTTGAGGAAAACACATACCTCTTTCTACCCAAAAGATGTGGTTACCATCTAAAGGACAAAGGAAACAGCTCAGGCTGAGCATTCCTTCCCCTGTGCGTCAGGTTTCAGAACAGTCTGTGGAGTACCCTGCATCGTCCTAAGAGATGATGTACTGCTTTGTGCCTGGGGATTAAGCCCTCCCAAAGAGAGAGAGCACCTCTCCTGTCTATTGCCAGTGCAGCCAGTCTGGTCCAAATGAGGGATATCGCAGTGGTCTTTGGAACTAAGCTTCAACAAATGCCTTGTAGGCATTATTTAGAGTATTACTAGATTACTGAGCTGGAAGAAGAAAAGTTTTCTAGTTTATAGCAACATACATTCCCACTCTTTTAAGGCCGACTTATAAAAGTGAGAACAAGACTGTACTGGATCTATGTAAAAGCCATTTCAACATAGATTCTGTTGAGTGACCAAAGGAAGTCTTCTCACTCTCACCCACAAAATATTGCTATTTTCAAATCTTCTTGTGGGGTAACATACCTTATCCACACAATCACTTATGTTGGTATTGGGCATATAATTTTTTTTAAAATTCTTTCAGTTTTTTTCTTTAATAAACCAGAATTTTTTCAGGTAAGAATTTTCTCATCATAGAGAAATACAAGTGCAAACCTGACAGTTACACAAATTGGTACACTGGGACAGGTATTATACCAAAAGCCTAGTTTGGTTGTAACACGGAATTTTGAAAAACAGATCTAATCAATGTGTCTGGTTATACTCGAAATATGAGGGGAAAAAAATAATTTAAAAAGTAGCTTTCTGTGTTTTGTTATCCAGCCCAGGTACTATATTATCGATTCAGAGAGGAAATGTGCTGAGCAAGTGGCCCTGAATGAAACTGAAAGAAACCCTTGGGACCATTTATGAGATAGAATTTGAGCTCAGTTAAAGTGCTATAGCACATGCTGTTCTTCTTATTGACAGGGAAGGAGTTTGCTCTTTTAGTAAAATCAGCACAGTAACACCTGCTTTAGAAATTTCGGAAAGAATACAACCCATACATGCTTAAGAGCTGGACAGACGTAAGTGAAGTCTGACGTAAAATAATCATAGAAGATTTGAGAACACTCTGCACCCTCACAATATCAGCATACTCATCTCTCGAAGAGTTATTTTTGCTTCTTTACTTTCATAGAGGGAACAGTAGGGGAAAAAAATAATGCAAAAAAAAAAAGAATCCTCCCATCCCCATCACGAAGGTTTGTGCATGTATGTATGTCCATTGTCCATGGTGTGTACCTTTATTGGTAAAGTGACAGAAAAAAGAAGAAAGGGGGGAAAAATTGAATATATCAATGGAGGGTTACCTCAGTAAGAAAGTCTTTGGGAACTGTGACTTCTAGGAGGCACGCTTGTTTGTGGCTTGCTCGTGGGCGCTGCACTTTTAAGTGGATACTGGAGCGCTTTCAGAATGTGCGTGTTTTGTTTCAAAGATAAAGTGGCCGAACAATTGCTGCCTTTTGATGGTAGGAGGTTTTTTGTAGGGATGCAGGCCTGAGCAGCTGAAAATGAAGGTGATAAAAACTGGGCACATTAAAAAAAAGAAAGAAAAAGAATAATAAAAAGAAAGGGTAGAGATAAAGAAAACTCAAGGAGAGGATTTCCAGAAGGAAGAACAAGAAGGGCAAGATGGAGAGTAAGATTACTTTACAGCATAAGAACCCCATGAAATAGCAAGAAGAATATGAAAATATGGGAAAATGGTAAGGCAGATAATAGAGGAAAATTACGACTCAACTAGAGCATTGGAAAGGGATCGGTCCACTGCTACATTTCATAGTATTATCAGTAGTACTACGACAGAAATTGCATCCTGAATTTTCAAAGTCTTTCTTTAATAGACAGTATCAACTTCATGGAGGACAACACACAAATTGTGTATGTTTTTCAGATGCTAACATATGCTGGACAAAGTTCAACAGCTGCTTTCGCAAGTGCGTGTTGAAAATGTGATTGAACTGCTGGCATAGCGATTCAAGTGTCTTGAAAACAACTGCAGTATAGTTTTAACTGCCATCTTCTGCCTCCTCCCCATATTCTTCCTTCTGGCTCACAGAAGGTTGTCAGACACACAAAATTCTCTGGACTTTAACTAGCAGAATAAAATATCTAATATAAATTACCTTTGACTGCTGAAAGACTTTATTTACAGCTGCTCAGAGCTGCATCTGGAGAGTTTAGGTAGAGGCTACGACTGCCAGATGGCGGCCAGGCTTACCCAATTAGCAATCTCTCTCATCCTGTGCCTGGCTTCGCAGTGTTACTCCTCACATCACCGTTGCCTGACTCAAGCCAGTACCTCTATGGTCTAAAATAGTAAATACTAAAATAGTAGCAATCTTGTCAGGTGAGCCAACGCAGAGCTCTGTAGGCTTGGCTCAGTCAGAAGATGCTTTTTGCTATGGTTTTTCTCGCTGTTGAAATTAACCATGCAGCTCTTGATCAGTTCAAATTGTTGACAGTTCAGGCCTAATCCTGGACTGCTTTTCAAGGGAGCGGTATGTTTAAAGGAGTAATGAGGGCTGTCCTGAGTGGACAGAAAAGTGAAAAAGAAGAGAAAATGGGGAAAAAAAGGTTAACTTTCCCACATACATATTTATGTTTTTTAAAAAAATCAACAGTGAGGCTCATGACATCAGGAAATCAAAGCATATTCGAGTCCAAACAGGTTATCTGCTGAAATCTCTGCTACATATCAACTGATTAAAAAATTATCATTTATAGTTGTAGGTGTGCTAAAGCACATCGTCTAGACTGATCTGTGCTGAGCCTGCTACTTGTAGTCGGAAAAATAAAAAAAAACCCTGGGCTTTTCCAGTGCACAGTTTGGGAAAGGCAGAGGTTTGCAGATTGAGTAAAAGTACAGATCCTTATGAGACTTCTGAAAAACATTCCCTGTCCCACCTGAAGAAAGGATTGGTCTCATCCAAAAAGTCTAATTAAAACAGTTCTTTTACGCTGGTTGTGCTTCTCCAGGTGATTAGGAAGACAGGATCTTGTATTACAGCATGAAGGTGGAAAGAGGCTGATGTTTGCATTTTGTTAGATAGAGTTTCTTTTGCTTTTCTGACCTGCCCTTGGCACAGAGCAGGGACTGGGGGAAAGTCGGCTTTAAGCCACTTCTCTACACTCAGGTCTCTGAGGCCACCTGAGAACCACTAAAGCCTCCTCTGCATCAGGATGTCAAGTCCTCTCAGGTGGGGAAGATGATAGGATAGGATAGGATAGGATAGGATAGGATAGGATGGGACAGGATGGGACAGGACAGGATTGGAAGGGAAGGCTTTTTTTTTGTTTTTTTGGTCTTTTGGTTGTTTGTTTTTGTTTTGTTTTGTTTTGTTTTTTAACATATATAACCTGGGAAAAAGTAAAGTGCAAAGCTTTAGTACAAGTACTGCAAATCCCATGAGAGATATTCAGCATGCTGTGGAAGTCAGTTTTCCAACTGTTTCATGCCGCAAGAGTAATTAAAAAATGACTACTGATGAGGATTGAAGATATCTGGCCTCCTCTGAAAAGCCTGCCACATGCCATCCTGTTATTATTCTCACATGAAAACCACATTCCTTCATCCACACCACCCTTATGGCTGCTTTGATTACAGTTTTATGGACACAGGGCCCATAACTTTGCTTTGACCCTGAAGGACAAATAAATGCAAAATAAATCAGTGTGAAATTCAGAGCATGCCAGCAAGTTCCATCACACCAATTTGGAAAACTCACCAAGTTTCAGCAGGTGTAATATATCAGTACACAATTGTACTGATTTTATTATAAACTTGCAACTAGTAACAATGTTAGCTTTGATTTCTGATACTTTTGTATGTAAAGTGTTTTAAGGATTTAATGAGGGAATTCAAATGGCTCAACCAAAGAAACAGTACAATTCAGACACAGCAGAAAGGCTAAATGAGTGCTTCATTCAATCCTTAGTTTTATTCTGTTTCTGTCTGCTTTCCATCCTTTTCCTGGAGACTGGATGTTGCCATCCTCGTTTCTTCTGCTCTTCTCTTACTTGTCATTTGCCAGGCATTATATTTATTTTTTTTCTTCCTTTGTGTGTAAAAGCACTTTAGTACCAGTTATTGCTTTTAAACATATATTATATTTTTAGAAATTGTGAGTCAGAGAGACAAATTTAGAACTGGAAGGATCAATTCAGAAAACATAAACACCTATAAAATTTGACCTGAACCTGATTCAAATCCAAAAATTTGTGGAGGTTTAAAAACTACTCCTGAGCCAAAGTTTTAACCTCTATAACAGATTTGTCTATAACTTTACACGAAATTGCTTGCAAACATAGTTATTCACTGACATCGTATTATTGATATCTAATCCAGGGAGGTTAAACCCAGGGAAGAGGTGGGAATCAGATATACTTCTGAGGTCTAACTCTTTTCCTGCTTCTGTTCTGATTTGCAGCATAGCTTTTTGCTGTAGCCCAAATTTGCTGCTCATGATAATGTCTTGGTCTGTGTGTTATGTGTTGTCACTTGTCCAAATTGTTCTCTACCTCTCATTTCTCCTTGCTCCCCATTTCCCTGGCCCATAGGTAAGGGAATTACAACTTACTCCTACGCCCTGCAACTTGAGATTTAAGTATTATGGATGCTGATATAAAAGAGGGTCTCATTTTCTTTTATTCCTCCCAGCATATGACCTCAATCTGTATCCCTTAGATAGCTGATTATCCAGATCCTCTGACTCTTTTTATAATCCCTTCTCCTTCATTTCACTGACGGAGTAAAACAGGATTTTCCTTAAGTGAGGTAGAATCAGCTAGCTTTCTTAAATCACCAATGTACATTTAGCAAGACACTGGGTTGATGAAAACATTATTGTGATAAGCTGTGCTAAGGGTTCTGAATCTAGAAGTTTATTTATCCCATTTGCGTTGTAAATAAAAGCTTGGTTTTACTTTTTTTAGTTAGAGATATTTGAAGCTACTTATATACAGCCCTAAAAAGAAACAGGAAAAATTAGCAAAGGACTTATTCTGAGTAAGTAGATGAAAAGTGGGATTTGTTCTTCGTGAGGGAAAGAAATAACACAGCTTGCAGGAAATTGATCAATGTCTCCAGAGCTATATTGTGAATTTCTCTTCTTTCCTCCTTACACATGGAAATAAAAGGACCTATCTGTTTCAATTGGAGTTTTATAGGTATGTTTTACAGCACTGACTGAGTTATCTGTCTCCTTGTTGGTGAGGAGGTGGATAATTCCTTATTTGAGAGTGTTAGTATTTTTACGATCATCTTTTTTGGGCAAACATCAGAAGTGACCACAATCTCAAAACATAAGGAAGAACATAAATTGGTAGAAAAACACAGCATAATAGACCTTCTCATATTGTGCTCAAGGGGACTCCAGGGACCAGCCAATCCATACAAGAAGAATAGTGTGAGCTAGATGGGACCCAGTATGATTAATCACCAGAGCAATGCAGATTTAGCGCATTAGGTGAAAAGATAAATGTGTAAAACGCTGTGTCAGAACCCATGGAGTGGCCCACACGGTAATTCAGGGTCAGTAATTGAACTTCACTCTAATTATCCTGGGGAGATAATATTAACTTATAGTTGAGTGTGAAAGAGAGAGTCCATAATTCATCACTCGATGGGGCTGCTCATTGCATTGTGTTATTGAAATATGATGGCTCCATTTTTATCCTGTCATAATGACAACTGATGTGCTTATTTTCTTTCTCTGTGCCTCCAGGGGATGATGAAATAGTAAGCAAACATTCTTTCTGGTGAAAGAACAGCACTTTATCACACTGGCTTCAGCTCTAAAAAAGCATTCACAAACAGAAACAATTTCTAGAACCAAGGCTGGGTATTTCCTTGCATTCTGGTTGTAGACAGCTAACCTAAATAAAGGCCACTGATTTTTCTTTTTATGAGATGCAATTTTCCTTTCCCCAGTTATCAATTGTTTCAGTTACTTAAATTTTTTGAGAAGTTTTTTTTTCCATTTCTAATTTCCCCAAGATAAAAACTTCCAGATGAAGTTAGTTGTAGCAGAGAGGTTGCTGCACAGTAATGGATGGTTTCTAGAACCTAAAATGTGTCCATTTTCCGTTTCACATCTATGTAGCTTTCATCCAATCCCTTTCAAAAATATCAGTGTTTTCATCAACAATTTTAAAATCAGCCCCTGTTTGAGTTTGACTATGTTCAGCATTTTAAAAATATTCAAATTATGTCTGTGTCAGGAACCTCCTAGCTTTTGCAAACTTTTTCTCCAAGTAATCTATCAGACTATGAAATCTATCAGGATTTAGGTCAGAGAAGATTTCAACCGGAGGCTTACTTTAGTGGTATAGAGCATATTACAAAACAACTCATTGGATATTTCTTTCATATCACTGTATGGCTTCTCCTATATGTTTGAGCAGAGAAGTCAAGATTACTCCACAGGAACCAAATTTGTGTCATACTCATGACTACACATTTATGCATGATTACATTAGGTCCTGATTTAATAGTCCGATTAGGCATTAAAAAGATACAGGCTGGACTAGGCAAAGAGAAAGAAAATATTTAGGAACTCTAATAAAAACACCCAAACAAAGAAAAAGGAGGAGAAATTCTGGAACGGCAAATTCTTGTTACTAAATATGGAGTGACGAGTGCAGTGAACACAGCTCAGGTGACTTACAGTGCACTGATGATGTTGACAAGAGATCACATTTGTTGGATTATAGACTTACGTCAGTCTTTCACTACTGTAACATCATTTGTAATGGATGATAAATGGAAGGTGCTTGACATAAGCAGGATTCAGATGGAATTCATAGGGTAAATTGCAGTTTTAAGACGTAGATATAGAAACATCAGTAAATTTTAATGAAACTCTTTTTCCTTGCCTCCCGATGAAACAATCTATGTCTTTAGTTCACACTACAGTGGTGAAAGTGACTGTTCTTTCCTGACAAATTTTTGCTGTACGCTTATACTGCCCATGGAAGGCTTTGAAGCTCTTCGTATTGCTTTGGCTGCCAAAAGTTACAAAGCCGAGGAAAAAATCTCAAGAATACAAAAAAAAAAAATCTCAAGGAAACAGAAATGCTCTAACTTAGCATTTCTGGACAAACAAGACTGAAGTATGAGGAAGGACAGCTTGAACAACTGGTTGCCACTCACTGTCATAATAGTGAATAAGGAGAAAACTGATTCTCCTTTGGTTCCATGCAACTGACCCCTGAAAAGACTGCACTGTGGCAAGAGTCACTTGAAATGTATACTGGTGGAAATAAAGTTGGCAATGTTGGGAGATGGTCAGCTATGAGGCAAATGGTGGATAGAAAGTAGAGGAACACGGCTGAATAGTGTAAGACTTCAAAAAAAAAATAACTTGCTTTACTGGATGATAAAAAAGTGAAAGGAAGAAAGGGGTAATGTATCTACGCCTCGGCAGCTGCATTCACATTAATGAATCAAACCAGGCAAAGGTATGTGCTTGAGCATTGTCCTGATATAGTTCAATTATTTGATTCTTGGTATGTTTCTTGCTGTGGTTTTGACACAGGTCAGCTAGCTTTTTCTCAGAAAATGCCCAGTCAGCTTTCCAGGATGAGCCATGATCAACAGTGCCCTCACAGTCAGCATGGACAACTCTAAGGTATTTTTTTTGGGTAGCAGATTGGGAGTGAGGCAATAAGGGACTTCAGCCTCATGGATGTGAGCTGGGGAGAATTTTTGCGTGTTTTTTGCTGCTTTGGAGAGCAGCCTTTAACAGAAATGAGGAGGAAATGAGTAAAAGGTCTTTTCAAATTAAAAAAGTAAAAAACCTGACACTTGTCATTCCCACTCCAGATGCCTTCGCAGTGCCAAGCTCAAATGGGTAAAGTGGAGGATTTTGTCCTTGTGGATGCATAAATAGTTCTAGAACTCAGGGTTCGAGATTCATTAATTTTGTTTTAGCCTGACTGTGGCAAAGTGACAACAGGGTGTTTGTTGTGCAATCTTCAGTAGCCAACTGAAATTTTCACAAACAGAATGGATGGCAGTTTTTACTTCAGAACTGTGACAAAAGGACGTTAGGATCAATTACATTATGGAGGAGGTTGTCTTTTATGCCAGGTGCAACTTTATTTCATGTGTAACCTTTTATTTTTGGTATTATATTGTCTTACACTAATTGTCACCTGTTCTTTAACTTTAGTTTATTACCTTACACAGGCCCTAAGCAGTTATTCCTTTAAAGACACCTTTCAATATAAACACTGATTTTTGATCATCAAATACAATATTACACAAACAAAGTAGAAAGGACAATCTCTGTGAAACAGAAGAAAACAGAATTGGCCAACAATTATCAAAATGCTAATGCTGTGTCCTAGTGTCAGGAAATATAACCATTACAAGTACAGGTGAAGATTTAGAAAATAACTTTTCAATATTTAATACACCATGAGAACACAGATTGCACTTAATATTTGCTATGGACAAAATCAGAAAAAAATTATTAATTTGGTGACTAATCTTTTTCTTGTAATATCTAAAAATATATATATTATACTTAACTATCCAAATGTGACTTTTTAGCACTTTTGCTGCATTTCTTACAGCTGTTTTTAAACAGAAAAATATCATACATAAACTGTGACATTTTCATTTCTCATTTATTTTAGTATCAAATTATTTTGAAAAAAAAGCTTTCTGACACTGTTTTCTGATATGTAATGTTTTATTATGCACATAGAATTCTTTATTTTATGACTGTGCAAAATTTCAATCTGTACAGTGAGGATGTAAAAAGCTACAAGTATATGTAAAAGAACACTTCAGCTCCTGTAACCCATCCTTTCCTACTGTTGGGCTATCTGATTTTAGATCAGATGCTTTAAAGAAAAAGTACTAAGAACAAATTTCCTTATAGCTTTCCTAAGAATTCATATTAAGTTACATATCCAGATATAATGGAACCTTTCTGAAGCATGAAATAATTGCATGTATCCTTATGTCAAATAAAAATGGTTAGAGTATTGAGTTAATTAAGCCACTGATCTGTACCAGCGGCTATGTTCATCATCTTAGGTTCCTGCTGTCTTTCAGAATAAGTGGGCTTCTGTGTATATCATCCATCTCTGGTATTTCAGAAGTCCTACAATCAACATAAAAAAGTGAAAAGAAAAGCTACAGCAGTATTTTCCACTAGTCTCACAACCTAATCTGTTTTATCTTTTTTAAAAAAATGGCTACATTTACATTTAGTGACTCTTGTATACAAGTCATAATGTCAAGAAATCCATTTGCTCTTTAATAAAACTTATCATAATGTCTGAAGGCTTGATTTATGGACAGGTCTGCTGTCACCTTGACTGCCTGAACCCTTTCATTTACTGCAAGAGTTCCAAGACAGGTCATGATATTTACACTAGGTCAGAATAATAATGTCACCAGGATCATGGTCCCTGACAATAGCCTATTTGTCTCATTTAAATAATGAACATCATTGGTGAAAATTGCAGACTGAAATTGTAACGCACAAAGGACAGTAGAACACGACCGTGCAGGATATGAAGAACCTGCATTGTCAGAAATCGTGAACTGCTTGCTCCAATTTGCTAGCCCACTGTTTTTTCTTATTCTTTTCAAAACATTCTCCAGCTGTATCCAGATGATCATGAGAAATAAAACAAAAATATTTTTATTGCATCAATTCTGACAAAAGGATATCACTTCTAACAAGTATGATGGCTTATGCGGTGCTGCTTTTCTCATGTCATGGTAATGCCATGGTAAATATGTACAGGATATACTTTTCAGATACACTGGAAATAATTTATAAGAAATAGTTTTCTCCTTGCTGTTTAAATAATAATAAAAAAAAAGTCTTTTCAACTCTAAGAAGTACTTCCTGGACTATTTCAGGTAATCCGATCCATCATATTTCAGATCACTGAGAAATTCAAAAGTGTGTAAGTATAACCAGATACTCCTATGTACAATTTGAGGATTGGAATATAATTTCACCATGCCAAAACTCATTTTGGACAAAGGACACAAAGGACACCTGCCTGTTCAATATCCAATTAATGAAATTCAGCAATCCAAGCTAAAAGCCTATTTTCCATCCACAATGAATGAGAAGAGGTGGGCACCTAAGACTGACTTTTCTAATGTTACATGGTGAGTAGGCAAGAGGTAAAGCCAACTAACAGCAAGCACAGACTCGATACACCCCATGTACTGAGGTCAAAAATCCTACTTTTGACACCTGTCTTGTGTACACCCATGTGTAGGTGCCTCCATGCACCTACCACTCGCACAGTACTGACCTGTTGACCAACTGTGGTGAGCCCAGGGCTCCTGCAGCAGGGTTTAGTGCTGCAGCCCTTTCTCAGCATGTCCTTTAGCTCATGCGTTCTGACTAAGATCATCAGTGCTCCTCCACTAAATGTTGTGCAACACCTCTGGAAAGCCCCTAATACAGTGCTGTGCACACACATGGTGCTGTATGACCGGTAATGCCTGTGGTGAGACCTTTCCACACATGACCATCTCTCCATTTCCCCCACAGCACCCTATGTATGTTTCGAACCTTAAGATGTCACATAACAAGGTTATCTGGAAACAATGATGAGAGGAAAGCTGCACACTGCCCAGAGCTAGGTAATTACACATGGTCCTGAGCTGCATGCCTCAAGAAACTGGAATTTATAGCTTAAAGCCTCTGCTTGACATAGGCATCTAAATTTTTCCTTGAGCGCAGATAATTGTATCCATATTTTCTTGCTGAACATAGGTGGATGAGCAATGATCGGAGAGAGCACAAACTCCCACTCCTCAGAACAGAGTGTTTTAACCTATTGTGGTTAAGGTGTGAAATTTGCCGAAGAAGAATTGGCATAAAAAGTATCCTTTCACAGGCAATAAAAATTACCAAATGCTCTAAACATCCTATTCAAGCTGGGCCACAATGCATCAGGAACACAGCAAGCAAGATACCAGAAATAATATACCAGATTATGCCTATAATAGGAAGCATTATAATATTTTCCAATAAACACCTTAAACTGATGAGAGCAAGCTCCGTAGCTAAAATATAATTTTTGGAGGCAGCAAGTCTTCTGAAAATTAGTGTAGTATTTCAATATTGTAATAAGACTACAGTTCTCAGTACAGATATGACACTACCTGTTGAGGCAGCTACTCTTCCATTCAGCATTTAAGCGTTGTATCATGTAAGTAAAATGGATAATCTGAGATTTTGGATAGAAAGTCATACTAATACATAAAATGAGACATAAGGTAAGAAGCCTAACATCAACTTCAAAATAATAATTTTGACTGCTGATTTTCTCCAGAGATATATTCCTTCCAGAATAAAAAAAAGACATCCCCAACCCACACACATAAAGATCTGCATCAAGCAAATCACTCATTTACTATCTAGATGGCAGGTTTCATCCTCATTCCTACCTCGCTCTCTGGTTGAATTTGCACTATGGAGACCGAAAGACAAAGTTTTTGCCAAATGTACTTTTCTCAAAATACAGATTAATAAATGCCTTTTTGAGTTAATACATTCTAGTGGGATGGTTTCTGTCTTCCATAGCTCTCTGATGATAGAGAAAGAAGGAGAGAAATCTAAGCTAAGTAATACTGTTGGCTTTGCTCCTAAGAGCACTGTTTTATTACAGGTCTTTCTTGGGAAGGCGTGTGACGGTTTGCTCCAATGTGGACAAAGCATAAATTTTGAAGCCTCAGATAGAGCTGTGCAATAGAAGTCTGTGCATGGACAGTTCCAAGAGCAAGCAATCATGAAAAGGTATGCGGTTCATGGGGAACCTTGCATCCACCTTACATCTGTATAGCACAAGATGGTACATGAATGACATGCTACTTTTCATTTTCCTTTCTTTTTTTTTGAATAAAAGGGTAATTTTCACAGCATTTATTGAAGCAGTGGATGTTCCAAACATGCATTTCATTTTTGACCAGTTATAAGGAGGTTCCTTTAGATAATAAGTCAGTAATTCCTTCAGAAATCAATGGAAAATGCTCAGAGCTATTATTATCTTGACAGCATATTGCAAGATTAGTAGAACAATTTCACTATGTTTATAACTACCTCATGCTGGCATTTGATTCCCATTTGTCCTTAACATGAAAACAAAGAAAAGCAGTTGCACAATTGCTCTTAGTTTCTGTCTCTCAAGCACAAATCATTCTATCAACTACGCTATTATTTTCTTCAAAGTAATGAAAAAGTTCCTGTTAAAGAAATTTAAAAGTTCAAATGGATTTTAGGCAAATGACATGAAAAAATGTATATGAAAAAAAGAGCGATTCGGTTAACACTAACAAAAAAGCACATATGGATTAACTGTATAGGCCTGTGTTGTAATCCACTTCGAATGGCTAAATTTCTAACCATAAGATACATCATTTTGGGTGGAATTACACAATTACTTGGAATAATTAATTTTAGTTTATTGTGGTTTCATTTCAGATAGAGTTAACTTTTTCATTAGCAGCTGGTAGAGAGCTATGTTTTAGATTTGGGATAAGAAAAACTTTGGATAGCACACTGATGGTTTTAGTTGTTGCTGAGCAATCAAAACCATTCCTGCTCCTCACACCGCCCTACCAGTGAGCAGGCCAGGAGTGCACAAAAAAGCTGGCAGGACACACAGCAGGGAGAGCTGATCCCAAAAGACCAAAGAGATATTCCGTGCCATATGACATCATGCTTAGCTCATATAAAGCAGGTGGAAGAAGAAGGAATGGGGGATGTTTGGAGTTGTGGTGTTTGTCTTCCCAAGTAGCTATTACATGTGATGGAGGCCTGTTTTCCTGGAGATGGCTGAACACCTGCAGGCCGATGGGAAGCAGTGAATGAATTCCTTTTTTCGCTTTGCTTGTGTGTGCGGCTTTTGGTGTGCCTATTAAACTGTCTTTATCTTCACCCATGAGTTTTCTCACATTTTACTCTTCTGATTCTCTCCCGCATCCCAGTTGGGGGGATTAACCAAGCAGCTGCATGGTTCTAGCTGCCAGCTGGGGTTAAACCATGTCATAGTTATAGATCTGATTGAAATTGTGGAGACATGGATATACTGACAGGGGCCTAGATCATCTAATGTGATTTTCTGTTATTATTGCAAATCTTTTGATGTATAAGGACCAGAGTGTGGGATTCTCTTTGCATTAGAGAATCACACCAAAGAGTCCTTGAAGGCATCTCAGGAAGTCATCATATCCATTTACCTTGTCAAAGACAGGTTTAGCTACTCCTATACTGTTCCTAAAAAATATTTGTCAAACTTGTTAATAAAATTTCCTCTACTGATGGATTTTCCAGAGGGGCCCAGTCTTTGCAGACGCTTCACTGTCATTGTCACAGAGAGCTTTTCTTATCCCTGAATCTTCTTTGCAACTTAAGCTCATTCTTTCCACACTAACCATCTTACACAAAGTTAACAGGTTTTTGCAACAGCTTTTCAGAATGTTGAGGACTGCCTTCATGCCATCCCTTCAATATTCTCTACTTTATAGCTTTTGCCACAGTTTACCTTTTTCAGATTTCTGATTATTCTTTTCACTCTCCTTTAGACACCCTCCAATTTATCCACAATTTTTTTGAAGTGGGTTGCTTAAAACGGAAGCTACTCAGGATGAAGCTTCACTATTAGCAAGTATACCAGTGGGATTCTGTCAATGCTTTGGCCAGCTATATTCTTATTAGTGCATCCCAAAAGGGTATTTGTCTTTTTTTGCACCAGCATAATATCAGTGATTCATTTCTAGCATGTGATCACTATAATAGCTAGATTTTTTTCTGTGAAACATCCCACAGCACCATGCTTCACTTGAATAATTGCATTTCTACTTAAAGCGCAGTTCCTTGAAGTAATCTTTGTTGTATCCTATTGTTTCAAGAATTTTTCTCTAATTTATCAAGAGTATTTTGAATTCTAATTCTGTTCTTCAAAATATTTCATCCCTCCAGGTGGTATTAGCTGTAAGTATCGTTAAGTATACTGTCTTCCACCATCCAGGTCATTAATAAAAATACTGAAACTGAATTCATAACAGATACCTGCAGAACTTTCCTTGAGACAATGAAACACAGAATCTCTCTGAATACATTTTCCAACTGATTTGCACCTATGCTGTAGTAGTTATCATTAAGTCCCAGTTCTCCTGATGTAGCTTATGAGTAAGTCACAAAATACAGTGGGAAAATCTTCAGAAAGGTCAAAAAACACACCAAATTCCTCACCTACAAGTCCGTCCTCCTTTCATTAAAAATACAAATATATACATATATAGGGTTAGAGTGCTCTCTTCTTTACAAGTCCATGTTGGCTGCTATTTATCTCCTTATTGTCTTTCAAATGATTACAAATAGTTTGATTATTTGTTTATGTGCTTTTTTTGCCACAATAATTAGATGTAGGTAACTGATATGTACCTCCTGCTCCCTGTTTATTTTTTTTATTGCATTTTACAATCTCAAAAATATTTGCTTATTTTGTGGTTTCATTTGAAGATCATAAGACCCAAATGAGTCGAAAATATCTGTCTTATCTAAGTACTCTCATTTACTTCTCCTTTGTTCTGGATTGACAACTTCTTGTTCTTTTTTTTTTTTTCTTTTTTTGCAACAATCCATAAGCCATTAAAATATTTGGCCTTCTAAGCATCATTTGTCAATACCTTTCCCTCTCCATGAAGAAGCTGATCAACGATATTCTTAGTTTTCCTTTTGCTATAAAAATACTTTTTCCTCATTAACAATGCCAGTTCTTGTAAGTGGCACTTCACTTTGTGTCTTGACATTTGGGATTTTGTCCTTATGTGTTTGCTCTGTGCTTTTAAACTTATTCTAAGTAAACCAACCTAGGTTTTGCTTCCTTCACACTGTTTCCATACATCTGAGATCAAGTAAAACCTCACAATTCAGAGAAGTTTCCCATCTGCCTGTCTTTCTTTTGGTTATTTTGTGTTTGTGCTCCTAAGAAAAGGCCAGTTATACTTCATATCTTCATTTCTTAGCATTGCCTCCAATCATTCTTCAGGTACCCTTTCTAGCTCTGTTAATGCTCATTTAAAGCCCTTTTCATGACACGGTTTCAAAGCTAGGTTCGGAAGTCAATAGGGTTTTATGCAGAACAAATTATCAGTCAAAGTGATCCATTATTCCAGACATCATAATTAGATTTTTTGAGGGGATATGTATATTTATTTTGCTTTGAGTTGAATAGTCCCAGTACTCTCTCATCCTACTTTATACCAGTTTTTAGAAAGAAATTCTACAGTTTTTCTAAGTGTTCAACACTTCAATTCCATAGTGAAGTGCCTCCAGACTGCTTGGGCTTTCACCCTGTAGTTATGCCTCACTTCTTGCTTTTTAACCGAGTTAGTATCTTTTGACATCTAACTCTCCACTAGTACCTCAGCATTATTACCAAAGACGACTGCCTCTAAGTGAGGAATTTCTCCTTTCAAAGCACTACAAAGAAACCAAGTTCTCAGTGACGCAGTTGCATACACATATTTAAAGAGAGAATTCTGATGGATGTGCTATACTAATTAGATTTGAATTATTATATATTCAATAAATTCTTTATCTAATGCATAATGTGTCCATAAAAACATACATCAAGATAGGCTGTTATATCATACATTTATGCTATAAATCGGTATTACGTGTATTTTCTAAATTATTTTTCATTGCTGTTTCTTTGATACCACATTTCCTTTACACAAACATATAAACAGAAAATTAATAATTATTTTGCAAAATAAATAATCATTTACTTGTAAAAATGTCTCTCTACTGTACTAACTAACCACCTACCTAAAATAATGAATCAATAATCAATACACAGATATCTAAAAATACTGTGAAATATCATTTTAAAAGTAAAGTGGATCACCTGGTTTTAGACTTTATGTAAACTTTTCTTTGTTTCCAGACATAAAATTAAAACAGCTTACTAAGCAGAAGTCTTTGCAGAGATCAACAAGAATAATACAGGCTTTATACAAGCACTACCCATGTGATCATCACCAAAAAAAAAAAAAGATGGAAGACAACAATGCAGAGTGCAAACAGCAGTATCTAAGTGTGCAGCACCTGTTTTGGTTTCATTTATTCTTTTTGCCTTTGAGTCCAATCAAAGCACTTCTTTTGTTGTTTTCTGTTTAAGATCTTAAAGAACCAAATTAAACTTATGGGAAGCTATCATAAACCGTCATGATGAAATACGCTGCAGCTACAAAATGCTGTATTTCATAGGGCTTATAACATTAGTGACCTTTTTGGTAAAGTTAGTGACAGAGACAGCTTGAAAACCAAACTTCTGCAGGAAAATCAGAAGTGACACAACAGAGGGCTGGCATGATTTCCAAGATTCTGCCTTTTATTGTATTTGATGTCTGTTCAGACATGTTTGACAAGTCTGCTTTCACATCTCTTCTCCTCTAATAGCAGCTGTGCTCTGATGAGATATAACACCTTCCATTTCCAGCCTTTTTTTTATTCTTCTTCTCATCAAGGTGAAAAAAAACCTGAAAATATATAAGTAGCCCTCCCATTCACTTGAACTAAGAGTCCAAATTTCACAGTTTTGGTGGAAAAGTCTGACAAAGTAATTAATGCTAAAAGAAACAGTCATCAAGAGTGTCTGTCTGCAATAGGAATGCTCCCAATTGAGGCTTTTATTTACTTTACACTAGTATCTACTTAACCTTCTTTAACCTGCCCATCTATCAAGAAACTATACAGCTATACATAGTGACTGGGCTTTCATTTAACAGAAATTTTGAAGCTTAAGAAAAACGAAATATATGTAACTTACATTATGTCCTCATAAAGTTTATAACTCAGCAAATGATGACACAGATTTAACTGATGAACTGATTTAAGGATCTGTTGTCACTTAGGAGTGTTAGTGCTTAAGTAAAATATCTGGTCATGCTGTCAGAACTTCCTAAATTGCTTACTTGAACCAACTCAATCTTTCTGTACATAACTCTGCAATGCAAACTTCTTTGTATAAAGAAATTAAAAAGGACTTCCTCATGTTGCTTTCCATGCAGGAAAAAAGGATGTAGTAAAGGGAAGAATTTCACAAAATTCAGTGAAGTCTTGAAAGTCTTGGGTATTTTCCTTCAAGCTGTAGGATATTAGGAAAGTTTTGGTTGGCAGGTTGGTTGGTTGGTGTGAGAGACTGCCCGCTAAGGATTAAACACTGTCAAAATGCAAAATAAAGCCAGTTTACTCCATTTTGCATGGAGCTTTTAAAGCTGTGGTCTAGGGAATGTGTTTTATTAGCTTATAACCACCTGTCACTTCAAAATATATAAACCATTTGCTAGAGAGAGCAATTAAACTGAAAATTCTCAGAGGATCATTTTAAGAAATGAATTATAAACAAAAAGGGAAAGAAAGTTGATATAGACAAATATTATTTATATCTCAAATCAAACCCATCTTATTTGCAATACTTAACATTGAAATTCTCTCAAATTTAACATTATGATCAGATGCAGATATTATTTTGATTTTGAAACTATTTTACTCAGTGCAGGCATTCATTTATGGACATGCTTTTATGACTTGAAAGAAAGTGGTTATATATTTCCAGTTGTTTTTCTTTTCCACTTCTGTTGGCCTTTTACTTTGAAAGAAGACAGGTCAAACAGGAGAATGATGAATAATTCAAAACAGTGAAATCAGAAGACAGTGAAAAGCCTGGAAAGGTCTGTTTCAGAAAATTCAGGGTATTAGCTGTTTCCTCTCATTTGGTAATTTGCAATTTTTTTCCCTGCAAAGAGGCAGGAGCTTATGTCCTTTCCTATTCTAGGACAGCAGTTATAAAAGTGTGACTTGAAAAAAAAAAAATCTGTAAAGATGTTTACGCTGATGTTTTCCTATTGAGATGAACAGGCAAAGATGAAGAACATCTTACATTAATACAGTGATGCGACGACATTTCCCCTAATATCTAATACAGCTGTTTTACATGGTGTGGTGTTTTGAGTTCACAAAAAATAATTTTATGTTTAGATGATTTTGTTAGTGTATTTGCTGATATGCTTAGGTCTTACAGTAAAACAACCATTTCTAAGCAAATTTAAGACAACACATGAATAATTTTATTTTAGTAGAATTCCTTAGCTTCTTGTAATCTCATACAGTGTTTGTTGCCTAGACATATGAAAAGAAGTAAATCAGTTATCGATAAAACAGTCTTCTCATGACCATCATGAATACGCATGTTTAAGCTGATCATTTAATGTTCTCTTTATGTTTATTTCCTTATGTTTATAAAGATGAGGCAGGCTTCACATTACACTTAAATCCTCTCCTACTCTTCAGATTCAGAGTCAGACTTGGTTTGTTCCTTCCAACTGTGAAAATGTCTAATAAAACCATCTTCTAGCACATTTCATTATTTTCCAGCTACTTCATTTCAAGTAATACTTTGTTTCAGTGAGTATAGTGATGATAGGTCATGCAATAGTTTAAATAAATTTCTTCCCTTATTTAGGATTCTCAGCCTAGCCTTAGTTGTTAGACATACATGTGGCACTTGTAAACAGAGGCAGAGCCACTCAGTGAATATCAATTGGTCTTACCAGGTTGGATTTCCTCTTTTCTATCAGTAAGTTTAGTCCTTCAGGCATGACAAGTCACATCAAGGGGTATTTGTAGTGCTTAAGCTCCTTAGGTCATTTAGATGTTCTTTCTACTACATTTTATTTTCACATGCACCTAGGAATAGCTTCTTTCCCTCACATCCCTATATTCGAGTTGTTCACCTACCAATACGGTTCATATTCAGCTTCTCCCCATACTGTTGTTAGAGAGATACTGGGTTGCATGTTTGGTAGAGGCTTAACTTCTAACATGTCTCTAAAACATTGGAGATGACGGTCAAATACGTCTTTACGGCCCCTGTGGCAAGCAAGTCAACATTTTCTTGACAAAATATGCTGAACTTCTATAAATACAGAATTCTTTGCCTCATTAAAAGACATGTTGCTAGTGACCAGTAAGCTAAAGTGTACAAGCAAAGCAGACATCCCAGGCTGGAAGTTTCAAACATACCCATATAAGTACTTGAGGATGAGGCAAAACAAGCAGAAGTGAGAAATCGTTACATTGCAGGAGAGAACACAAAGGCTAGAAGGGAACGTCACAGAAATTGGAATTAAAAAATGAAGATGAAAACACTACTCTGTCTGTGATTCCACCCATGATTCTAACCTTTATTTTTTTCTTTTTTACTGAAATGGTGGCCCTTATCAAGCTGCATTGTACGCAAGTCAACAGTCATTTTTATCAAACAGCATGCCTGAGCAAAAAGAAACAGTGGTGTGTCAGTGAAACTCCTGTCTTTCTGCAGTGCTCCACACAGTTCTGTAAACCATCCATATAAAAACTCTTTTTGTTCACTGTGCTTACATGGATAGAAAATTTGGAGAAGGGGAGTAACAAGAAAAAGGGCAAAACTATCACTTATGTGCTTTCAGCTTCCGCCAAAATGGAGTATATATGTTTAGCAATCTGTAGCCAAAAGAATGAAAAAAGAAAACAGAAAGGAGTAACTATGAAGGATCACAAATAACTTGAGATAATGTTTATCATTGTATTAAGTTTTTAACTTATTACCATCTAAGCACTGTGTCGTGGTAATAAAAGAGATGATATAATCCTTGTTTAATCATTTTATATTAGACATCCATTAATCTAGACAACAACAATAATAAAAAACAGTGTTCAGGGTTCAATGACAATAAAATTTTGTTTCTGAATAAGAAAACAAGATATTAGGTTTAAAAATTCCAGTAGTACCATGTTCCCTTCAAGGCAGAAGATAAATTAGGAAAAAAAAGTATGTCGGCTACATGCCATTTTTATAGATTTATAATTATAAAAGACCTCTTAGGGAGTGAAGAGGACAGAAGAATGGTAAGGTTTCCACAGCTACATGATAATTGCAGTTGATGGCAATATTCCACTTTGGTTGCATACTGAATGGTGGAGAGCATGGAAAATATAGACGAGTACCCTTCGATCTATATACACTGAGTATTAATAAGCTCTGGGAATAAGATGATTCAAAAAACATGGGAATGAGCAATGTCTTAGGACATTCTGTATGGAAGGGTAATGTAATTTGTGTGAACTGCCTGGCAATGTAACTTTAACTGTAATTTCAATAATTTCCATGTTACAATTACTCTATGTGCATAGGAATTTAGCCACTTACTTACATCTGACAGTAAAAACAGAAACTGAACTCTTTAGGTTCTATGTACAGTACTGTCAGAAAATTTACAAATAGATTTTTTGCAAAATATTTTGCAAATAGAATTTTCTGAGTGCTGCTATAGCATATACCTTGATTCTTCCCTGTAATTGTAGAGACCAAAAAAAAAAAAAAAACCAAAGAAAATCCATCAGCATATCATTTTGCCATAGTTCTGTGACTAAAAAATGCATATTTTTTTGATTCTAATAACAATTAAAATAATTTTAAAGTGGGTTTATTTCCTGATGAGCAGATCCATAGAGTGCACATGTGTAGGTAGGTGTGATTGTGTGTCTACATGCATATGTACATATACATAGGTGTGTTTGTGTGTGAAAATACTCGCAAAAGAGTAAAACTTCTTTTTCTAATTTAATAAGTTTTCTTAATTATCATTTGGAACAGAAGTGAAGACATATTCCAGGATATTTGAATTGTACTGGATTAATCTGGAAGTCAAATTCCTAGCGGTATCTGTGTACAGGAAACCCTGTTTCACACTGTGAGCAAAATAAAAAAAAAAAAAAAAAAAAAAGACAACTGCTAGCTCTGATCAGCTCTGCCATATTTTCCAAAAGCCCATGAACCAGAACAGTGGGTTAACAGGAAGTTGACCTGACACATCCAGGCAGACTGATAAACTGAGCTGAAAACATTTCATCTTGCAGCTGATGCTAGGTGAAGCATATATGACAAATTGTAATGGCTGCAGGGTAATGGATCACCTGTAAGGGCTCAATGTTCGCTCACCAACTTGTGCTCTGTCTCCTGCTTTCTCCGACACACAGCGAGTAACTTCCCCTTCACAAGTCCTAGGGCTGCAAGGGAAAACCATGACTCGGGCAAGTCGCTCAGCACCCTCTACAAAGCAAGAACGCTGTGTCTCTACACATATGCCTCTACTGCAGGACAGGCTGCGCCCTTGGAGCCACAGCCAGTTTCCCATAAATTCTCACTTTGGGACTGTGCATGTCTGGCTGGCAGTGCTGATCATGCCTCTAAAGAAAGCAGTACCTGCAGCATTGTGAGGCCCGAGAAACTATTTCTACTGGTATACCCTCACCAGCTTACACTAGTTATAACAGAAGATGATGCACTCCCTAGAAATGAGGGAGTCCTAAAGAAAACTATGTATTCCTAAAATACTGAATTGATTAGCCTGTGCTACGACAGCTATACTCAGCTGGGCTTCCAGCTCAAGGGGGAGCAGCTTATACACTTTAGCTTATAAACAGATAAGCCAGACAGCAATATAAATAGCACACTCTTTTGTTTCTGCCTCACTGTCTCTCAAACTGCCTGACTCACAATCAGGCTCCCTTTGGGTGCAAGCTGTTGAGTCTGGCAGAGGAATGTGTGACATGAGGCACCAGCCATGGAAAAGAAGAACATCATATACGCACAATGCAGAATGATTGGATAGGGTTTGCTTAGAAAACCCTGAAATCTCTGTCATACCCACTTTATGTTTAGTGTGAACCTCCATCTCTTATTATGCCTAAGAACATAACTTAAGTGCTGCAGTTTGCTGCATTTCCCTAAAATGGACAGTATGGGTTTTCTGCACCCAAACTTATAAAATTTTACTCGTAATTTATAGCAACTTAGTTAAACTGGGGTAGCTTAATATGTGGACATGCCAAATAAACTTATCTGGCTTGTCCTACACAGCCATTCTCATATGGTACTATTTTAGAAGAACAGATGCATGTGAAATCAAGGCAAGCTAAGATTAAGCTCAGTAACAGTAACTACAGACAAAAGTTTCCTCAGTTTTTCTGAATTAAGAAAGTAAAAATATGTAGAAAATATATAGTTTTAAGAGATTCACATGAGTTCCTCTAAATGAGCAATCTTCAACAACATCAGTAATGTTTTCTGGTTTCCATTCTTTTAACAATCTGTTTCCATGAAAGTTGTCCATGAAAACATTTCTCAGACAAAATGTGTTACAAACTAAGCATTTTCTTTCATCTGTAAAAGTAGTTTCCTAATATATAACTAAAATATCTGTGAGCATCTCACAAAGATGTTCAAACATATTCCAGGAATATTCTCCATTTTTCCTCCTCCTCACCTACTTTCTAGATCTTGATTCTAAATGGCTATTGTGTAGCTTATATTTTAGCTCTTATTTCATCTAAACAGGGGCCCAACAAATATATTTTATATCTGCAAAATATCACGGGCTAAATTTGCTTTGTTGTAAATTGTGAATCTGTCAGTGGTAAGTTGAATGCAGTGTTCGTCACCATGAAACTAAATGACACGGCAGACATCCTCTGTTGACTTTACCTTGAAGCTTTTAATTTGACACAGCACATGCCTTGCCTCTCACTTTCGCCTGTCCAGAAAACCCATCAAAATTAGTGACATTACTCTGCTATAAAAGTGGCCGCAGTGAGGAAAAAAAAATTCCAGAATTTATAGTGAAGAAGTTATTAAGAAAATTATTTTTCAACACAATGATTTTGTACCAGCTGAAAACGAATGCACAAGTAGAAATTGGAGATTCAGAAGAGAAGAAATACACTTTCAGGTTATCACTCATTGCCACTGTCCTCTTTATCATCTCATACAGCGAAGTTGGTAAAAGATATACTTTTCCACTTTTCATAGTTTCACATTATATGTTGCAAATTTCCACATTATTTGCATCTGTAAAGAAATCAAGCAACAAAACCCATCCAAGACAGAGTCAGTGACAATACATATTTTCAATATTTAGATTTATTTCAGTCTGGACAATATTGGACTTCAACTCATAGTGAACCTTTAGCCTAGGTATTCATATCTGATGTAAGTAGGACATAGTGTAGGGGAAAATTGCATTTATATTTGGATAATTAAAACAAGCATAACAGAAATAAATCAAAAGAAATAGGTCAAGTTTTGGTACCCAGAAGATTAACAAGAAAATCAGCAATTACCGGCTGTGGTTTAAGATTAAGTTGATGCTGACTCACTAGAGCTGGCATTAGAACAACTATTTTACTTTACATTAGTCCTTGGTAGCATGTAGACAGTCCACATCAACTTCTGCAGGATATGAAATGACAGCGCAGAGGTGAAACACTTATCTTGGATAACTGCGAACCACCGATGGTGTCATCACTAGCATTTATGTGTATCAATCTGACTCAAAGTATTGCATTGTGTTCCAAGGTTTTCCGTCCTTTGATTTTGAGAAAGAGAGCAGCCACCCTTTCTTATGCATGATGCTGTTCTCTGTGGTATGTAAGGTATTGATACTCCTGTCAGACAGGATCTCAGGATCTGAGAACAGAAAGGGAGAATGCAACAGTAGGCTTGTGATATGGCAGGGGGGTTGGAACTAGACGATCTTTAAGGTCCCTTCTAACTCAAACCATTCTGTGATTCTATGAGTCTGTGATATTCTGTAGAGCAGCACCCCGGACTCCAGGAAGACTGGCAGCAAAGCTTTGTTTTCTGATAAGAAAGCTATTGCTGTGAAAAACAGTATGAGGATGCTCTGATCAATTTTTATATCAAATTATTATTGTTCAGTGGAAACACAAGGTTGTAGCTGAAATATTTTGTTAAAATACTTACATGTTTTTTCTGCATACAGTATTTCTGATGTCTGTCCTTGATGTTTCCTTCTTATTCTCTCTTCTTTATATTCTTTCTTTCTTGTTTTAACTTCTTTTTTTTTCTTCTCAGGTTGTCTTCTCCAAAATTTTTCACTGAGTGTAATTTTCCTATTAATTGATCAGTATCTTTTTTTTTGGATTGTGATGAAGAGTAATATAATTTCTATAATTCCAGTTTGCTATGTGAAGTTGTGGTGGGTTGACCTTAGCTGGCTGCCAGATATCCATCAAGCAGCTCTCTCACTCCCCCTCCTCAGCAGGACAGGAGGAGAAAATATGGTGAAAACCTCATGTGTTGAGATAAGGACAGGGAGAACACTCACCAATTACCATCACGGGCAAAACAGGCTCAACTTGGGGCAAAATAATTTCACTTATTGCCAATTAATAACACAGTAAGATAGTGAGAAATAAGAACAAAACTAAAACCACCTTCACCCCATCCCTCCCATCTTCCCAGGCTCAGCTTCACTCCTAACTCTTTTGCCCGCTCCCATCCTTTCCCCAAGCAGTGCAGAGTGCATTGGGAATGGGGGTTGCAGTCAGTTCATAACACTTCTTCTGTACTGCTCCTTCCTCCTCATGCTGTTCACTTGCTCCAGCAAGTGGTCTGTCCCACGGGACACAGTCCCTCACAGGCTTCTCCAACTTGGGTCCTTCCTTTAGGCTCCAGTTCTTCAATAACTGCTCCAGCAGTCCTTGCATATAGTCCTTCAGGCACAGACTGCTCCTGCGTGTGGTTCCTTTCCATGGAGCTCACAGCTCCTGCCAAGACCCTGCTCCTGCATGGGCCCTCCATGGGCTGCAGTATCAATAACTGCAGCATCAATAAATGTGGTCCTTTCCATGGGTGGCAGGGTGACAACCTGCTTCACCATGTTCTTCTCCAGCGGCTGCTCCGGCACCTGGAGCATTTCCTGTCCCTCCTTCTCTACTGACCTTGCTGTCTGCAGGGCTCTTTCTCTCACATTTTTCTTATTTGTCTCTCTCGCAGCTGCTGTGCAGCACTTTTTACCCTTTCTTAAATCCGTTATCACAGAAGTGCCACCAGCCTTGCTAATTGGTTCAGCTTTGGCCAGTGATGGGTCCGTCTTTGAGCCAGCTGAAATGGACTCCATCTGACATGGGGGCAGCTCCTGGTGTTTTCTCACAGAGGCCACCCCTGCAGCTCCCCAGCTACCAAAACCTTGCCATGTAAACCTCATAAAGATATGTATGGCATACAGATTTGGAAGGCTGTGGCTTGGCGGTAAGGAAAAAGATGTCTGTTTGCCTTGTCCTGGCTGCTGAACTATAGGTGGAGGCAACCTGTGGATATGGAGAAAAAAACAGAAAATGCCAACGAGCAAACACAGCTGGGAGCTGTTTCTGGAGTGGGCAAAGCATGTGGTGCAGGAAGACAGAAACAGAAAGCAATGAGGCTTAACTAGCTCAGTATGAGCTGGGAGATCAAAGCAGTGTAAGGACACTGATGTACAGAGAGCCCCCACAGGAAAGCATGGTGTACGGGAGGCACTGCCAGGGATCCAGGACCAGTGCTAAGGTTTGCACAAGCCTGAACAATGCTAAGAACTGTTGGCATTTCAGACAAGATTGGAGAGGAGAACCTGTCCTGTTCGGCTACAGTAGAAAGAGCAAGACCATTCAAAACTTTATGTGATCTTAGTCAAGATTGCTGAGCTGTTTGGCATTAGAGTTACCCTACTTTATGCAATATTTTTATACCCTAATGAACCTAGCTTTGAATATTGTGAGTGTCTGATGCTTTTGGTTCACACACTTCTAGGAAAGTTGTGGGTTCTATTAGGAAGATTCAGGTAGACTAAGGTCACAGAATCACATGCTGCAATGCAGCAAAAATAGTCTTCATTTTATATTAGATTGTTTATTACTGAATCTCTTAGGATGTATTTTACAGCAGGATAAAAATAGATTCCTTAAACTGAGAAACATAAGAGTAGAGTGTAAACTGAGTTTCCCAATTTTCTGTTGCCAAACTATGAGAAATCCCAGGCCAAATGATCACTCAGCTTTAGTAGTTGAAATGATTGACTATAGAGCATAATATGTGTTGCCAGGGGATTTTAAACATTATTTTATTAAAGAGAGCATTACAGCTGATATAATGATAAAAGTAAACAAAACAAATTTTCTAAAAATTCAACCCTTTGATAATTCTTAGATTTCATGTGGGGTAGAGCTATTATGCATATAATTCTGATTTCTTCCTCAAAAAGGTAAAACAGCACTGAAGGGAAATGATATTGAGCGTTTTTTCATTATTCTATCTACTGACTGTCTCCTTGGCGTGTTTCTTGCTCTCTGTTTTAGAAGTTTATGCACTTGAGTGTTCCAGCCAAGGCACCTAAGTTCTTTGAAATCTGCATCTGTCAGAAAGATTTTGAGGCTGTATGCTTTGGCTGAGCGATGAGGTGCTCAGAGTCATTCAAGTAGACTTAGGTCATGTCAACACTATATTGACATATCCCACAGAGCATCCCAGAGAGCTTCAGTACGGCTTAGAAGTGGATATCCTGAACATCGGAAAGCAAGACGTGTTACTGAATATAAAACTCTTCTAGAATAATGTAAGCTCTGGATGTGATCTCAGAAAAAATATCTAGATGTATCTGCAAGTGGAACTGGACAATGACAAGGACCATTGTTCATTTAGCTTGGAGGTGCCGCTGAGGTTAAGCCAGTCTATGCATTGCGTCAAAACTGCTTCCATAAAGAAAAAAAGATGGGTCACTGTCATAGGAGACTCTCTCCTGAGGGGAACAGAAGGCCCTATATGCAGACTGGACTCACTTCTGAGAGAAGTCTGCTGCCTCCTATAGACCTGGTTAAAGATATGAAGAGAAAGCATCCTACCTGGTGTAGCCCTCAGATTAGTATCCGTTATTGAGTTTTCAGGTAGGCAGCAATGAAGTTGCAACTAGAAATCCACAGGTGATCAGAGAAGAGAGGTTTCAGGACCTTGGGACAACTGGTTAAGGGATCAGAAGCACAAGTAGTATTCTCCTCTATCCTTCCAGTTGCAGTGGATGATGAGGGAAGAAACAGGAAGAGTCGTCAGATCAATACCTGGCTCTGAGCCTGGAGTCACTGGCAGAATTTTGGGATTTTTGATCATGGGTAAATTTACACAACACCAGGCCCGCTGGCAACAGACGGGGTACACCTGTCTCAAAGGGGGAAAAGGATATTTGCACAGGAATTAGTAGAGCTCATTGGAAGAGCTTTAAACTAGATTTGAAGGGGGAAAGGGATAAAACCAGGTTCACTAGAGATAAGTGCCAATGTTTGAGAGTTGATCGGCAAGCAAGGTCCTTCTGACTGCCATCTCAGTGGAAGTAGGGGATGGAGAGCCATGCAATAGCAAAGACGCAAGGTCTATTGATGTGTTATAAACCACAGAAGCACCTGAGAATGGGCATGCCCCCCCCCATAAAGGTGGCAGGATCAATAGCCCAGCTGAAGTGCATCTACATCAATGGCACGCAGCATGGGCAACAAACAGGAGGAACTGGAAGCTGTTGTACAGCAGGAAAACTCTGATATAGTTGCCATCACAGAAACATGGTGGGATGACTCACATAACTGGAGTGTTGCAACGGATGGCTATAAACTCTTCAGAAGGGATAGACAAAGAAGGAGAGGCATTGGGGTAACCCTGTATGTTAGTGAGTATTTTGACTGTCTAGAAGATGGCGATGATAGGGTTGAGTGTTTCTGGGTAAGAATCAGAGGGAATGCCAACAAGACAGATACCATGGTGGGAGTCTGTTATAGACCACCCAACCAGGATGAAGAGGCAGATGAAATATTCTGTAAGTAGCTGTGAGAAGTCCCATAATCGCCAGCCCTTGTTCTTGTGGGGGACTTCAACTTACCAGATGTCTGCTGGAAATACAATACAGCAGAGAGGAAACAGCCTAAGACGTTCCTGAAGTGTGTGGAAGATAACTTCCTGACACAGCTGGTGAGTGAGCCAAATAGGGAAGGTGTCCTGCTGGACCTGTTGCTTGTGAACAGAGAAGGACTTGTGGGTGATGTGACAGTTGGAGGCTGTCTTGGGCATAGAAACCATAAAATGATAGAGTTTTTGATTCTTGGAGAAGTAAGGAGGGGTCAGCAGAACTGCAACCTTGGACTTCGGGAGGGCAGATTTTGGCCTGGTTGACAGAGTCCCTGGGGAGGCAGTCCTGAAGGGCAAAGGAGACCACAAAGGCTGGATGTTTTCCAAGAAGGAAGTCTTAAAGGTGCAGAAGTCTTAAAGGTGTGTTGAAAGATGAGCCAACATCTTGGAAGAAGACCAACCAGGCTGAACAGAGAGCTTTGGCTGGGACTCAGGTAACAAAAAAGAGAGTTTATGACCTTTGGAAGAAGGGGCAGGCAACTCAGGAGGCCTACACTACAAGGATGTCGTGAGGTTATGCAGTGAGAAAATTAGAAGGGCCAAAGCCCAGCTAGATCTTTATCTGGCTACTGCCATAAAAGACAATAAAAAATGTTTCTATAAATACATTAGCAACAAAAGGAGGGCTAAGGAAAATCTCCATTCTTTATTGGATGCGGGGGGAAACATAGTGAAAAAGGATGAGGAAAAGGCTGAGTTACTTGATGTCTTCTTTGCCTCAGTCTTTAATAGCAAGACCAGTTATTCTTCAGGTACCCAGTCCCCTGAGCAGAATGAAGCCTCCATAACCCAAGGGGAAATGGTTAGCAACCTGCTACACCACTTATCAACACACAAGTCTATGGGGATGGATGGGGTCCACGGAAGGGTACTAAGGGAGCTGGCAGAGGTGCTCACCAAGCCACTTTCCATCATTTATCAGCAGTCCTGGCTAACTGTGGAGATCACAGTTGACTGGAGGTTAGCAAACGTGCCAACCATATACAAGAAGGGCTGGAAGGAGGATCCAGGGAATTACAGGCCTGCCAGTATGACCTCGGTGCTGGGGAAGGTTAAGGAGCAGATTATGTTGAGTGACATCACATAGCATATACAGGACAACCAGGTGATCAGGCACAGTCAGCATGGGTTTATGAAAGGCAGGTCCTGCTTGACTAACCTGATCTCCTTCTATGACAAGGTGACCCGCTTAGTGGATGAAGGAAAGGCTGTGGATGTTGTCTACCTAGACTTTGTAAAGCTTTTTACACCATTTCCCAGAGCATTCTCCTGGAGAAGCTGGCTGCTCATTGCTTGGACGGATGTACAATTCACTGGGTGAAAAACTGGCTGGATGGCCGGGCCCAAGAGTTGTGGTGAATGGAGTTAAATCCAGTTGGCAGCTGGTCACAAGTGATGTTCCCCAGGGCTCAGTATTTGGGCTACTTCTGTTTAATATCTTTATCAACAATCTACATGAAGGGATTGAGTACAGCTTCAAAAGTTGTGTGGGAGTGTTGATCTGCTTGAGGGCTGAAAGGCTCTACATAGGGACCTGGACATGCTGGATCATGGGCCAAGCCCAATGGTATGAGTTTCAACAAGGCCAAGTGCTGGGTCCTGCACTTGGGTCACAACAACCCCATGCAGCGCTACAGGCTTGGGGAAGAGTGGCTGAAGAGCTGCCTGGTGGAAAAGGACCTGGGAGTGTTGGTCAACTGCTGGCTGAATATGAGTCAGCAGTGTGCCCAGGTGGCCAAGAAGGACAATAGCATCCTGGCCTGTACCAGAACTAGTGTGACCAGCAAGACTAGGGAAATTATTGTCCCCCTGTACTCAGCACTGGTGAGGCCCCACCTTGAATATTGTATCCAGTTTTGGGCCCCTCACTACAAGAAAGACATTGACATGCCGGAGTGAGTCCAGAGAAGAGCAAGGAAAGTGGTGGAAGGTCTCGAGCACAAGTCTCATGAGGAAAGGCTAAGTGAACTGGGGTTGTTTAGCCCAGAGAAAAGGAGTCTGAGGGGAGACCTTTTTGCTCTGTACAACTACCTGAAAGGAGGTCATAGCAGGATGGGGTTTGGTCTCTTCTGCCAAGTAACAAGCAATAGGAGAAGAGGAAACAGCCTCAAGTTGCACCAGAGGAGGTTTAGATTGGATATTAGGAAAAATTTCTTCACCAAAACGATTATCACCACTGCCCAGGGAAGTGGTGTAGTCACCACCCCTAGGGTATTTAAAAGACATGTAGATGTAGTGCTGAGGGTCATGGTTTAGTGGTGGACTTGGCAGTGTTGGACTCGGCAGTGTTGGACTCAATGATCCTAAAGGTCCTTTCCAATGTAAATGATTCTATGATTCTGGATAATTGGGATTTGTATGTGTAGGCATTGAAGATCAGCTTTAGTAAGAAAAAGGAAGAGGTAAAAAAAGAATTATTGCAAATAAAAAAGAAAAATATTCCACTTTTACACACATAAACTAGCCAAATCATGGTGTTCACCATTTTACAAAAAGGGAAAAAAGAAGGCATAAATACTAACAACCTCTGAAATTGATCTCAGCATGACAAGGATTTCTATAAATGAAAATAATAGCATTGCTCATTAAAAATATGTTTGCAATCACAGTATATATGCTGAAATCAAATGCAGATAGAAGGCAGGGGCAGAACTCAAAACTCACTTAATGACGAGCCTTAGCTTACTGTGTTAAATAAGCTGGCTAAATATAGTACTTGTTTGTTTCAGTGAAATAGCAAAAGATACTGACCCTGTGAGAACTCAAAAGAATTTTCCTGCTTTGCAACAGTACAGGTAGCAGTTTTTTCATAAATGGACAATATGGTCTCAAGACACAGAATGGTTTTCCAGAAAGAAGCATAATTTTGTAAGGAAGACCATGCAATGAAATGAAATATTTCCTTCTTGTCTTCACTAAGAATTCTGTGCCGATGTTTGCAACAGAAATGCAATTGTAACAACATCAACCACATTAGAAAACAAAGTAGTAGTTAATTTTCTGTAACTGCCAGTCATTTTTGGCACCTTTGGCAACTAGAACTGCTAAGAGTTAGTCCCATTGGTAACATGAGTAGAAAGAAGAAAGATTAAAAATATCCTTAAGTAGAAAAGAGAGAGATGAGCTGAAAATTCAGACCTCAGAGCCTAAACTTTTTCACATTATAAGGCATCAGTAAAAATTGCTTTGTCTTTAACAGTAGCCAAGTGAGGCTTACACTTTCTGGCCAATCAAAGCACTTGTTCATCCAAGACAGTGCTAAAGAAGTAGCAAAAGTACTCATTTCTCATTGAAGTACTACTGGGAAGAATTTTCAAGGACCAGGTGTGAAATGAACAGTCTTCACTGAAAAAGTTCTCCCAGTTGACTAGAGCCCTTCTTACTGTATTTAGAATCTAAAGGGACAATGCAATTTATTACAGAATTTCATGAAAGAAATACTAAAACAGGAGCAAGAAATGTGCGGATAATTTGTAGTGCGTATGGTGAAAGCAGGAGCAATCAGCACACTTCTATGAGAGGGTTATTTGAAATCAGGATTAACACTCCACATATCGCAGTCACACCATATGCACATGACATTTAATATGTACTGTTGGCAGTTAGATAACCTCACAAGTGGTGGTTGAAGAGCCCATCTATGTTTAGGCTTCCTCCCATAGTATGGATTTAAATTGAGATTCCTGCAATATGTGGTTACTCAGTCTCTCATTTTCTCAGAGAAAAACGGGATAGACAGTGTTTCGTAACATGACTATTCTGTCAGATACACCTGATATACTTTCATTTCCCCCCAAAATGAAAACTAAAAATCAGCAATATTGTCTTCAGCACCAGTGGGCAGCTGACTCAATAGTCCCGAAGTCCAACTAAACACGTGTTTCTCATTAATGGAATAAATCTATGGAGACCTGTAAAAATGGTGTTGAAGACCTAGCTCTTCTCACATATCCAACATATGTTTCCTGTACAAAGGTCAAGTGGCTAAAGATAGAAATTCTTGTTTATGTCATAGCATTTTCCGTGGCACCCATCCTAGAAAATGGCATCTTATTCAGGTTGATGTTATTTTCTTCTTAAACATAGGAAAAACATATTCTGTAGCAGGTCTACACTCTAGTCACTGTTTAAAAAACCTTGAAGTGTTTTCAAAAGCATGATCAGCAGACAGCAGTAGCTCAGCAATATACTTTCTAAAATTTTAAAACTTTTTTTCCCCTGTATTTAATAGAGAGTGACCTATCCACAAATGTTGATTATAAGCATCTTTGACTGTGGCAGAGATATTAACTAGAAAGACAAATCTGCAGGATGGAATTATTCTAACATAATGACAGTTGTTGCATGTTGTTTTGTGAGGTTTTGTACGCACTATTTTTGGTTTTTTTATTCATGGCCTTTGATTTTTTTTTTTTTTCAAATGCCTCTTTCATTTTGTGTGGCCATGAAGGAGAAAATAGCAAAATTCCAGGAGAAACGTCTCATGTAATTGTTAGGCCAAAAATGCTGGGAGGTGTGTGTATGGGTCCATATGAGAAAAGTAAACTGGATACAAAACAGTAGCTAATCTTATGCCATCACTATAAACATTTTTCATTGAATTATAAAAGGAAAATCACCACAAGAAAAATATTGCTATAGTTATAGACAGGGGTAAAAAGTCCAATGAGCATACTGCCAGTCTGACACCAGAGAATTAAAAAACCCAAACAAACCAGAAATATTTGAAACTGGTCTGTAGACCATGGGTAATCTAATTAACATTTTCTGTTGTTGTTTTAGATTGGTTAAATATTTGAGTTTTGTTTTAATTTCAGCATGAGATTGCTACCAATTTCCCAATAGTGAATTTAAAATGCATACATATGTGTGTATGTATATATAAAAGTATACTTTCAAGTTTGACTTATCAGGGAACACTTTAGTTGTGTTATTTACTGGTTAAATCATGCCATTAGCTGCTTTAGTAAAACCTTAATCTAAGGTTAGAATTTTCTCCTGACTTGTATTTCATAAATTCTCATCTTCCCTATTTACCCGATTAAGTGGGAACTTGCATAGACATGTACTAATCTGCAGGATATATATTGGTAATATTTTTTAAATTAAATTGTAATTGTTCAGCAAGTTTAAATCATATGCAAATTTTGATAGACATAGAGGAAGGAGATTATTAAAAAAAGATCTGAATCTAAAAAATTTAAACAATCTGTTTATTTTGTTCTTCATTAGCTGTGTGCTAGAAATAAATAACTGCAGCATTGGCCTGGAAAAGAACCATATGTTTAAAAAAATGAAAAATATGTTTTTCAGTTTTATTTCCACTGTCTGAGTAATTTGATGTTAAATGTTTTGAAATGCTAAAACAATGTCCATTTGCAGACTTTCTGATCTAAAATACGGTACTCCCAATACTTCTTTGAGCAGTAGTATAGAAAGTGATAAGTATAGAGTAATAATACAAGAGCAAGAGGCGGCGGGGGGGACGGGAAGCAAGCTATAAACAACAGCCCCAGATGGAAATATGAGCAAAAACCACTGGACATTCTTGAGAGCTTTCCAAAAACATTGTGCAAGTTATATTGTGTGGGTTTTTTCAAAATTCTGTTATAATTGCAGTCACCTTTCTTATTTCCTGCTCACTTAAAGACAGACTTTATAAGCAGGATTATTGCTATTTCATTTTGTGCTTGTTTTTTAAATGTACAGCATTTCAGGTCTACAGAGCACTTATTTGAAGTTTGGAAAGAGTACATGTTTTCCATATGATATGTTAGAAATATCCACATACAGTGGCAATTTTGGGATTACAAAATTAGTTGAAATTTTACTTTGTTCTAGATTACAGCAACAGTCATTCTTGTGTATAACAACAAAAAAATGTCAAAAAAAACCCCACCAAAAATGACAAATTAAGACAATTCAAGGTTATTGGCTCATTCAGTAACATATAGGGAGGTGCAATGAATTCCTTTTATGCCTTCTGCATAAACATGCACTCCAGAGTCATTAAGAACATGAGTGATAGGCTGAAGCTTACCACAGTTGCTGTGCAGCCAACGTCTTCATTTACAAAAAAGAATTTGCCTCCCGTGAGTTATTTCAGTGTAGATGAATGCAGCCGGAAGTAAAATGAGTACATTTTAACTAATGCATCTACATGATAGCTAACAAATCTCGAAAGATGTGAACCAGAGATCCAATTTGAATAGGTAACTGGTTTCTGATAGTGTTGAAATAATCAGCGTGCAAAAGATCAGCAGAAGCAAAAGAAAGTTACAAGGAGTAACAAGGAAGTTACACCCTTGACCTTCATTCACCAGCTGAACTTGGTATACCCACATAAGCACCCCTGGCCGGGTTACCAGCTGGTGTAAATCAAAGTGACTCCATTGATTTCAAAGGCGATACATCTGTTCACATTATCTGGCAGCCTCATTGACATAATCCAAAATTGCAAAGTGAGTAAATGTGACACAAAATGTAGTACCAGAAATCAGAGGCTTAGCGTGATGCTATGGTCCCTTTAAAATCAACGGCCAAACTCCCATCGAAATTATTAAGTATAGGCTTCCAACCTCAATCTTTAATTGAACCACTACCATGAGAACTGCCAAGGCCAAACTCGCAGACTGTTTATATAGCATTACAATTTAGACTTTCAAACATATCATTAGACCTGCTTACACACAGACACAGACATACACGTGAAAGTTTCAGATGCCCAAATAGAGGTGTACTGAGTAATTTTTCCTTTGTTAAAAAAAAAAAGTAGCTTTGTTTTGCTGACAAAACAAAAATCAGTGTTTTCTCCTCTGCCTTTTTTCCTGTTCTCCTCTGTAAACCTGATTTTGCAGATGAGTCTTATCTTCCCACCACTTGCTTTTCTTGCTATTTTTTTCAGTCTCTGATATCAGAGTGATTTAGATTCATGTTAAAATATCTCAAAAACCTTTCCTATATCCAAATAAAACTAGGCACACGAAAACCTGGATTTTAGGAAACTAACTTAATTAATTAATTCAGTATGAACTGGACTCACATTCATTCATCTTAATCTGATTCCCCATTAAGTTAGGCTGAAGTGACATGAAATGGGCCTGCCATATTGGCAAATCGGCATCGCACCATTTTAACTGAAATCTGTTTTAAAACTCACTGGAACTGATGCAACTCTGAAAAGTCTGAATTGATCAATCCCAAAGAGTTGCATAGAGGCACCTATATCAGCTAAGTAGCGCAAAATCACCATGAGTGAGATGTATCTGTTAACTTTAGACAACTACTGTATAGACTTTCACACCTCAGCTAGTTATCTACACTCTCTTCGTAGTCAGTAAAGGGAGAAGCACTTTGAGGCCATGACTCATTTGGCTAATTTTAGATGCCTGCCTTAGGAGAACTGTGCCCTAGAAGCCTTTCTTTCATGCCATCAGTTACAAAAAAAAATACACGTAAGTAGCTCAAATATAGATGCATGCTTAGTAGGTATCTAAACGTGAGCAGATGAAGATCACCTTCTGCGTATAAATGAGGGCGTGGTTTTGCTGTCTTTATTATTTTGAGCTATGCTTTACAGTATTAATTGCAGACATACTTTTCTAGGTAATGCTTAGTTTGACTGAGTTCAAAAATATTAGGCCATACGAGTCCTAATATCAGTGGATATACCCAACGTTATCTCAAGCTAGACTCTGTTTAGGTGTACCTAAGTAATTTAGAGAACAGAGAACATGCATTTATGTAAATGCAGCTGGATAAAAGATGCTGTTTTCTTTGCTTTCTGAGATAATTATTTAAATTGAACTTTCTTCTTTACATGTATATATAAATAGTTGTATAAACATTTTATGGTACTGTCCACGTAATTGTGATTGACAACTACTTTAAAATATTATAAGGAATGAACAGAAGTGCAAAATATTTTAGAACAATGACTAAATTATACCCTGGACTTATATATTACCCCTGCAAAATGAAAGATGTAAAACCATCTCTAATACACAATCAACTGAAAAAGAAAAAAAATAATTGTGTGTAACCTTTGTTATCCTTTCTCTTTTGTGATTCACAGCACAAAACTGCTGCTAACAGGCTTCTGAGAGAAAAAAAGTCTTCAAAGTTGTTCCTACAACTTTTAACCGTTAACCTAAAACAATAAAGGCAATTCAGAACCTGGAAATACCATGCTTTATCCTACAGTACCCTAGCAGCTCAATTAAGACTATATCAGATCAGGTGCTTGCCTACTATTCTACTCAGGTTTATGATCATCTAAGTGGTCAGATCTTAATCAAACAGTGGTGATATTTAAGGGTAGAAATGAAACAGTGCCTTTTTTTTTTAACTTTTCATTGTGTATCTCAGCTTTTGTTATCTGATTCAAATACCATTTGGAAAGCTTTCATTTGTTGCTGAAAAGCTCATAAGTAAGATCAAGAAAGAAAGAACTCAGTCAATTGTCAGCATGAATATGGAATTGAGAAGGCAGCACCATAGCACTACGTTCACCGAGTCCCTGAATCATTATAGAGAGGACACGTGAATTCATTAACCTATGTTCCTCTGAAGAGGTAGTTTTCTCTTGGTTTTGAGGCTAAAACTGCTGTATTTAAAATCAGATGATGTGTTCTGTGTCAAATTCTACATCATGTAGTCAGGCTTATTTGTCGTATGTTGGAGAACAGTGAAAGTAGAAGAATTTCTCTTGAGAATTTAGACCTTCTTGAAGAGGAACTTGGAGACAGTAATGGATGGCTTGAATTTGGTCCAAATTGTATAATTAAGCATGAAGCTTTGACAGATTTTGGGTCTCTTTTACTACATACTCTTCAGCTCAGCAAAATACAGTTAGGTTTTATTTTCATCTTTCAAAAAAGACTTTGCAAATGTGCAAGGCCAATATTAATGTCATTCATATTTCTACAAATGATATTATCTACACATTTGTGTTAAATGAAAGGCATTTTATTTGTTCTTGACTTTTCAAATGCTTTGCTTTCAATTTTCACTGTAATCAATGGATAAGTGATGATGTAGGCTCACTGGAACTGCCAGATAATAGGGTACAAGATATATTTATTTGTTATTTTTTGTTAATTTCTTCAGATCATGTGCAACACATAAAACTGTACCAATAATCACTCCTTGGTAAAGAATGACACAAATTATGGAAGATTTTCTATAGAAAATAAGAACAACAGCAAAATCAGCAAATGATAGATCTAGTCGGATGACTTTACCTGCCTCATTCCAGAAAGATATGTGTACAATACTCTACTATTCACACTAGAAGAAAAGCAAGAAGCATTCTCTTTGTAAATATTACATTGAGAAGGCAGATTTAGTTTTAATTTTGAATGACAAGTCAAGAATGTTGTTTAATGCAAATCCTTTCCGAAAGAGAACATACAACAAGACACCATTTATTATTCATCATTTGCTTTCTCTAGTTCATTATATATATCTGCTATAGGGATTTTATGCCATTGTTTGGTCTAAAAAGATGAGAAATATAAATGTACTTTCAGGGATGAACCCAATCTGTATTAAAACAATGCTATTTGTTTGCTTATGGTGGTTTATATTTCTAAAGTCTCTCCATTCTATAACCATAGAACCTTCCATTTTACTACACCAGAATACTTCCAATATTTTGCACAGAATATATGAAAGCACAGCTTGAAAACAGTAATTTAACACCAATAAGTTAATGAAAGAGTTAAAAATGCTTTTCCTTTTGTTTTCTGGGGATTTTTTGTTTTGCTTATGTTCAATGTTTGTGCAGCTTCTAGCACGATGTGGTCCTGATTCAGGAATAGTACCCTAGAATTTTGCAATAATACAAATAAATTGTCATTGCATCATCATTTGTTAGAGAGAAAATTATTTTTACTTCTCAGAAAAGTAGTAAAGCTTGCTACCTAGTAGTAAAAAAGAAAGAAGAATCTCATTCTCAGCATTGCTTTGTGCCCTCAGAATATCTGTGTCTCAGGTATCAAGGTTTGTCATGCATACATGATCACAGCAAGGCCTTGCACAAGATAAATTCTACTTTAAAAAAAAAAGCCGTCTAGAGGTAATTCTAATTATAGCATTTTGTACTGGAAATACTACAATTTTACTACAATTCCCAGGATCCTTCAGGGGCTGGAATATGTTTCTGTTTGTCCAATAGACAGAAAACATTGAATTTTTATGGACAAATACTAAGGCTACTGTTTTTACATAAAAACTCTTTGTGGTGCTATATACCGTACTCCATTTGATAGATTCAGAAAGAAAAGCAAAATATTATGAATACATACAACAAAATAAAATAAGAGAGAGCACCATCAAAACAGTCCACTATTCTACCTGAATCAGAGATTAGTGCAGGAAAAAGTGACTGCGATAAATAAGACAGTTTTAATTCATCACTCTTCAGTTATATGGCTAGTCTGAAAAAGTGAATTATCATTTCATGTGATCCCTTGAAACATTTTTATATCAATAAGGTAACAGAAAATGTAGTTCTGAAACAGTGTGCATTTATGTGTACCTAATGTTTTGTTAGACAAATGTTTGAATATTAATTTTAATATATGAGCCATCTAAGTGGCTGCAGCTTTTTGATAAAGAACTTTTTCATTTCCTATGCAAGTCTTTTTTTTTTTTTAATTTATTCATTTATTATTATATCAAAATTTAGAAGGGACTACAAAGCTCAGTTCTGTAGGATAACATTGCTTCTACCAACAACGACTGAAGATTTATGCAAAAAATTGTGATCTATGAAAGGCAGAAATGTGAATCTCCAAAGACTCTTCTTTTTACATCAAAATCCACTCATTAATAAAATAGAGGGTTGAATAAGGATTTTTTTATTATTATTTACCATTATTTTTATCAAGAGATGATGATGTATTCTTTATTGAGGAATTTTGCCAGTGACCCCCAAAAATGCTACTGTATCTAAAAATCCCTCATAAGCGTTTTTGAAACTACACAAATATTTATTTCAGATTATTTCCTTACTTTAAGCAGCACAAAAATGAAAACAATAAAACTTTCCTTTTTGCCTCTTTACCAAATCAAGTGCTTATATCTGAAGCCAAAATTAACTAGCAGCCCCAACTCAACTTCTTTTTGTAATTTTGTATTTGATTCATTTCATCCAATATAAGTAAATGTGGCAGAATCTTGTATGAGTGATTCACTCTTCCCATTTTGTCAGTTTCCATAGCTAGTAGAAAACATTAAAGATTTACTAGGAGCTGACAAAAAGACCAACAGACCATTTTGAAAATACAACCAGAATTTCATTAAGAAAAATGCCTATAACCAATCAAAGATGATGGACCAAATATTTGGCAATGATACATAGTGTGACAAAAGCACATCCTTACTTTCTTGGAAAAATTTTAGGGGCCAGCATCTCAGAGTATTTTGGACAGTGCCCTTGTTCTTTATTACACAAATTCTACCGTGGGGCAAATTGTCCTTAAAAAAAAAGACTCATCTGAGTGCCAAACAGAGCTTCAGTCTTGAATACAGCTCACTTGTCTGTAATAGACAAAATAAAATTTAACCCCACACAGTTATAATTTAATGTTGCAATTAATTATTTAACTAAGCTGGAAAGAAAATATTGGAAATAAAGGAAGTATTCAGCAAATTCAAGGTTTGTGTGTTATACTGAATTTCAAGACTCACCAGATCTTTGTGGCAGCAGTTGGTCTAGTTATAAGGTTATTGATATTCTAAAAGTTTATTTTATAGATTATTTATGTGTATTTTCAGCTTTTAAAATAAACCATATTTTATTTGTGTTGTAGGGTTGGTGAGCTTTGAGTCCCCATTTTTTCCACACACTGATTTATGTTTGCTGTCTAATCTTTGTACGTTTACACTATGCTACTCCAAAATTCCATTTTTGTACAAATTTTGTTTAAACTATTCTATGTCTTTGCTTATTGGATTAAAAAGCCTGCACAGACATGACAAAATCTCCTTTCACTATCATACAACAAGGTAAAGGTGTTTTTTAAAGAAATTTTTCTTCAACAGGTCTTGCTTGCTCTTTTCTTTTAACTAGACAGAACACTAGTAACAAATAAAAAATATCTTTTTCCTTAAAAAAATCTCAAAATCTAATTTTGACTTAATGACAGATTTGCTGAAGGAATGGTAAAGAAATTGTGGTCACAAACACATCCTCTACCAGAATTTTCTCTATTTACGTGAGGTTTAGATCGGATATTAGGAAAAATTTCTTCACCAAAATGATTATCAAGAACTGGAACAGGCTGCCCAGGGAAGTGGTTGACTCACCGTCCCTGGAGGTATTTAAAAGAGATGTAGACATGGCGCCCAGTGACATGGTTTAGTGGTGGATTTGGCAGCATTAGGTTTACTGCTGGATCGATGATCTTAAGGGTCTTTTCCAACCTAAATGATTCTATGATTCATCACAGTACATCTTGACTAAAGCCATGTATTTCTATAACGATGTAACCCACAAGCCCAATGTCAGAATGGATTTGGATGCAATATAAAATGGCTTATGCAATGAAGTTGCTTGTGCTATACAGGAAGGACAGTGTAACAGTGATTGATGATTAACCTTCCATGCTGGACTGCTTTATATCTTTACGATATAAGACTTTTGAAGGCCAGTGTTTCAATGCTGAAATCCTGGCCTTTCAAATGCCCCATGGGGAAGAAGGGGAGCTTTATTGTGCCTTAACAACCAGGTATATTCAGCAGTCTGCAGCAACAGAGACGTTTACACTGTATTAGTTCATCCAATATAAAATCACAATATAAAATTAGTACTTAAACCACATGCTTTATTAATTAGCTTCTACTTTACGTTGTTGTTTAATTGGTAACAAAGACTTTAGCCTATCAAGATGCAGTCCAGGGTCTGGGGAGAATGCAATGTTTTCAGAAGGCACAGTGAAGAAATCTGCCTGCAGCTTCCCTTTCTTTCACTCTTTTCTTGTCCTTCCTTTGTATTCCTGTAAAATGTTAATGTGATAATTTCACCAGCACCATTTCCTAATCAGTAAAGAGTATCCTGAGACAGAGCTGCAGAGTTTGTCTGGTCTAAACAGTTTGCATAGCCTGAACTCCGCAGTCACACTGGGACTTTGCAATGTTGGGTTTGTTGGTTTATTTTGGCTCTGAGTTGATCATCACTGAATTCTGCCTTCTTATATTTTACGGTGGTAGGTTTTTGAATAGGACTCACTGTGACCCCACTGGAATGTTATATCCTTGCAGTCAAAGAAAAACCTCTGGCTTAAATAGGTGAGCTGTTACTGGTAGAGGGATGCAGATAGAGTTTTAGATCCCCTAGGTCCCACAAATAGGAGCTTTTTTTTTTTTTTAATCCTCCTTCCTGAATAAGAGACCATGTCATGCTGCCTGTTTTGTTTCAGGAATAGATGGGACGCTCTGGCCCTTCTGTATGAATGGGGAATATGAGAAGAGGAAAAAGTGGCTGGATTAGATTTGGGCTGAGTAAATGTTGATCTTTCCTCACCTGCTCTTGACAAGTCTTCATTTCACTGAAACATTTTTATTAAATTTTAATCAAAAGCACAGAAAAGATTGTTGATTGTAGAAATGTCTAACCCTGCTCTAAGCTTCTCTCCTAGGCCAGTTTATAGATGTTAACAGTGCCCCACTGACATTGAGTTTAATGTTGTTTTACAGCCTAGGTGTCCTACGGATTGTCACAGAATCCAAAACGATCAAAAAATTCTGTGGCTACATTAAAGTGTGACAGAGCGAAAAGCCCAAGTTTTTGTGAGATGCTAAAGACTAACTTGTGTTCAGAAGGTTCCCTCTGCATTTGTCGTTGCTGATGCCAGTCTTCTGTGAGATCACAATTTGGTTCCGGGAGGAGGGGGAAACTTGTGCTGAGACCCCCAATTTAAGAGTCTGTCAAGTATTTATCTGGGGGAGTGTAAGCTTGCATCTCCTCCATGAGATCTTTGATCACAAATAGATGGCCTGTGTCTTTTTTGGAAGTCGTATACGATCAAAGAGATCCTTTATTTAGAGATGCAAATGCTGCTGTCAAGCCCATAAAATACATACAAATGACAATTTTTTACAGACCTGCATTGTACTTCAAAAGAGCACTTTTTATTTAAAAGGTCATGACCATTTTGATATCAGATACTGTTATTTGTGAGCGGAAGGTTCAGCAATCTTTTCTTCTTCTGACTTAAACATCATATGAATATGTGTATTAAAGCAAAGCTGAATCTCTTAGAATGAGGAAATGAATTTTTTAACAGATGTTAAAAGGCTAATAAGTTCACAACTCTTAGCACCCAGCGAGAATACCAGATTTTTATACTACAATAAAAATTTACCAGATTTCTGAAAGTATGTGATCTCTTGAAAAGAAAAATCATAAGAAACTTGGATCAGATGTCTATTATTTGAAAAACTTTACAGTCCACTAAAGAGTGCTTTTGGCAGGGAAGTAGGAAATGAGTTGGAAAGCATTAATAAACTTTCAGGATACTTGAAAACACCAGCTTATGGTACTTGATCTTTAAGTGAACTCTAGATTACTTCCATTTTTTTGAAACCATAAGTAGTGCTTAGAAAGAAAGATAGTTTATCTAAGTAAGAAAACAGAAGGAGGGGAAAGAAAGTTTAGCTTGGATGAAAGCTAGAAAAGACAGAAAAAGCAGTACTTGGAAATTATTATTTTTTGGCATTGAGTTAGATTAACACTTTAAGTGTTCCACGGAAAGAAACATAAAATTTCAGTAGGATTCCATTTTAATTTCACTTACGTGATACTGAAGTCCATTTTATAATGAATTCATAACAAAATGTCATTAGTCTGGCACAGCAGCACAAGAAAGGTATGTCAACTAGTTGATAACAAGAAAAAGAGGGTACATAAACTTTGGTGATCAAAGAACTGATTCCAGAACAGCAGTTTGTTCCACTGGCTTGACAGGCACTGATTTGTTCAGGTATTAAGCCAGATCTACTTTGCTCCTCCATAAAAATGTTAAGTGGTTCATATTCAGTATAGGGCTATGTAGAGCCAGGAAACCCCAGTAATAATACTAGCCTCTGAAAAGCACTGTTTCTAAAAAGGGTAGCAAACTTTGGAAATCAGCCAGAGACTTTTAGAAATTGGGCATTTCCAGAGTTCTTGCTTCTTTTTGCAAAAGGCCTGAAAGCTGTTTATTTACATACCATTATTTTTTTTTTTTTTTTTTTAGAAAAAGCACCCAAACAAACTCCAAAAAGTCTCTCTCCTTTTATTTAACATAAATTTGTCAAGACTTCATTGGTTTTCCTAAAAGCCTTTTCTGAAGATTGGAAAGCATGTTTTATGTGAACTCAGGCACCTTAATTGAAAGGTGTCTATGAGTGTAGCGAAGCCTTAATAATGCTGTGTTTTATCCAGAATGTTAATTAGATGTTATGTTAGATGGGTATTAAGAAGAAATAAAAGCAAAACAGTTTTAAAGAGTACGTCTATAAATCCCCTACCTTTCAACTTTCCTTCCTGTGATCTTTTTATCAGTTCTTCAGTCACATTAGAATTTTATAGGATTGAAAAGACTTATGTTCATCATTAAAAACAAAAAAAAAAAATCATTTTCTTGAGAAAAACCCTTCTTGCTGACTACGTATGTCAATAATAAACAAGCATGAGATCAGGACAGCAGCTTTCTTTCCTTTTGCTAAGTGTCCTTAGCATAATGCAATTAAGACCATTCTTTGTTACTATATCAAAGCAGCAGCCAAAGCAGATTTGAATAGATAAACTCTGTGCAGTAGAAGTACTTAGGTATAAATCTTTAAAATGCTAAAATAAACCACTTCTGTGTGTATGCTGATGCAATAGATATCAGCCTGCCTGGATAATTAGATGCATCTGACTACTTTCTGCACAAAGTAGAAGTTGCTTTAGGTGAACTCAGAAACAACACTTCTAAAGGATTTGAAAAAGCTTTCAGAAAGTACAGTATTAGAGCTCTTCTGTTTTAAATTAAATGGGAATCCATTCTATTAGAAGGAATGATGTGCTGTACTAGTAATTTGCAATATTTGCAATATAGGAAGAGAAAGAAAAGCTGATTCTAAAAGACTTCAGGAGATGAAGAAAAATGAAGGGATGGAGGTGGACACCATTCAATGACCACCCAGAGTGTACCGCTTCTTGCTGTGAGGCTAAGGGGAGTCAGAGCAAATATTGATCATTTTTTTTCTATTGCTCTTCAAATTCATCCTGATAGAAGGCTACAGTCACCAGAGAGATATTTTGGTTAGCATGTTTCTTTTATATTACAAGTTGCCTACCAAGGCTTTGAAATTTTGATTTTAAACAGATATACGGAAAAGAGGGAGAGTTTTAACCCAAAATCAAGATTGTTACAACATCGTATATCTGAAAACACAACTGTGGAGTGTAGAGCACACAGTTTTGTGTTTGTCCTTTGTGATTATTTATACTCTTATGGCAAACCACTATCACAAAATTCTCAAGAGCTAGCAATGGTGTGGAATTATAAACCTAATCATGACTGGCTTATTTTTGCCAGAGCGGGGCCCTGCATGTTTAGTACCACTGAAGTCAATGGAGGCACAGGCTCCTAATGGACAAGTTGACAGTGACACGTATCATTAGATAAAATGGTGCAAATATCTTTGGGACAGACAGGCAGGCAGACAGACAATAGGAAGGGAAAGAGAAACTGATTTGAGAGCCACTGTTATTGGAAAAAATACCAGTGGTGTAATTTGGATAGTAATTATACCTAAAGTCTCTGCTTGCTGCCTTAATAGCATTAGTGTAATTTTTTCTGTGCTACTCTGTGAAAACCTGACTTTCCAAGGCCATGCATTCCTCAGGCATCACTTAGCAGAAGGCCAAAAATGTATGAATTTTTTTTAAAAAGCTTCCATTTTTTCTTCAGAATGATAACTGAGCCCAGAGGTGACCCTTATACACAATTGCAGTTATTCAGGTCTAAAAAGCCAGCAAATTCACATGTAACTATATCTTCCAGCTTCAACAGTAGGGCAGACTGTCAGCTCCCTCATCTGTCAGCACCTGTTCAGGCTAGTAAATGAAGACTGGTGCATACTAGTAATATCTATTTGCTACAGGATATGCACTCAAGAAAGTCACGAAAGGAGTTTCAAGCAAGGGCCAAAACCAATCAGTCATTTTCTCCTGCCAGTGATAAGAAAAGCAACATAAAAGAGAGAGGTGTTTGTCCAAAAGGTGGTATCAGTAGCAAACTGTCACCAAATAAAAATAGTTAAAATCCTAATGACTGTACTAATTCAATACAAATAAGCCAGGTTCTAGTTAGCTTAGCGTTTCCTCTCGCTAGGCCTCAGGCGGGAAAAACAGATGTCTTACTGTTCAGAGGAAAAATTATATGAAACTTTTATTGCGTGAAAAAAGAAATGCCCAAATGGTAGGACACTCAGTGGCATCTTATATCCTTGGAGCTGGGGTCCTTGAAAAGCATGCTGTATCTCACTAAATTAGCAGAAATCTTCCTACCTTTTCCTTCTCCATGTTGTAGAAGATTCAGGCACAGCTACAGTCCTCCCCATGCTCAGTGTATATTTAATTTTTCACTGGCTTACCTTGAGGCAATGAAGAGCTGTGCCATCACCCAGAGAGACTGGAGGAGGACAGTAAAGTAGAAAGGGTTCAATATGCACTCTCTTCCAACAGGGAAACTGGGTGTTCATTGAGACCATGCCTTTCTGTTGCCCAGCACCATTGAATCCCGCCATAGGGAATTGAAAAGTACCAGTAAAACCCCACTACTCTGACCTGATATGATTTTATAACAGACTTTTATGGTTCAAAAAGACCACAGAAGGTCCAAGACAGTGAAAAATTAGGTTAAAAGTCTTCAAATCAGGAATGGATTTGTAGGAAATGACTGACTAAGGCTCCACTGATGCTGCCCCATCTGACACGTGTGATCCCAATCATATTATGTGCTGCTGTACATTTCTTCGCATCTAGACTGAAGCTGTATCTGGCTCTGTAAATCGACCGTGCTTTTCTAGTACCATATACAATGCTTGATTCAACTCAATCAGATATGTGAAAAGGGAAGATGCTTTGATAGTTCATTCCAAGCCTTTATGCACACAGTGTTATCTTCTAAGATTTTAGAAACATTTTGCATACATAAAATATAAAAAGGACTCTTTTGATTCCATGGGTTTTATTTACATATTTGCAACCTAAATACTAAATCAACCTACGCTGTTTGTGGTGATGTAATTCTTTCCAGAATAGTCCACTGTGGTGTCCCATGGAAGATGACAAAACAACTATGTGTAAGCCAACAAAGCAATGAAAAAACATCAAGCCAGATTAGTGCAGCCCACCACCCATGTTAGAATATCTTGCATCTCCCTTGGGTAAGTCATCCAAGGAACAGCACTGTGATACTGTGACTCCAGAGCTCCTTCCACGGGGGTAGGTCACACTGTCTTTTAGTTAAGCACATTCAGAGCTCTTCCTACAAGACTTACTCATCAGCAGAAGATTAAAAATGAAACTTTTGTCTTTCTATGTATAAATATTTATAAACAGTTTTTAAAAAGTGTAGAAAATATGCCACCCAGAAATTGAAACAATTTAAAATATTTGAGTATCCCTCCCCAGTTCCAAAATAATCACAGCTTTCTATGATAATTTTTAATTCAAAATCAGTGAGTGTTCTGATATTAAAATATCTATCATAAAGATGTTGTCTACATTGGTAATCTGTATCTGGAAACATGGTTTGATAAAATATATATGGGGGAAGGGTTCTGTAGCTGACATTAAAACAAAAGATAAAAAAAACCCTTTCTATATATTCAAACTCCCCTCCTCCTAGCACTTTTTCTTACACTGTCTTCGGAACATTAAAAAGAAAAAGAAACATTCAAGCAATGCTTTTAGTAGTGGCTGGTCTATTGAACTTCCATTCCTCTTTCATTTTTCCCTGTCAGCTTCTTGCACTGACGTCAGTAATTTACCTTAGATTTGACTTGCTTCTCACCCTGCCTTTCTGAACCCCTACTCAAAAGATATTCAGAAAGAGACTGTAGTATAGTGATTTCATTCAACCTAGATGTTTGTTTTCCACAGTTCCTTCGGATCTAGCTTCCAAAAGTCGCACTCTTCAGAGACCTCAGAGAAAGGATGCTTTTACTGTACAGCCTGCTGCCACTGCCATGCTGAATATAGATGCTTCCTGTTGTGTTTGCCTTTTCAACCTACAGCACTCAGATGGCTCATCAACTATGAGCCTTTTTGTCTCCCCCAGGCTTTTCCTTCACAGGGAACTTTGTGGTTGACATGTTGCCCCGCTCTGAGATCCTGGCCACCTGAGTATGGTAAGTAGCCCTGAAGAGGGGATGAAGGTTACTGTATAACTGTATTTCTCAGAAACTAGATCCCCGATGACGGAAATAAGCATCATCATGAGCATGATGTGCCACAGGTATTATGCCACCACATTTTTCTGTGGTATCACTCTTCATTCAATATAAGCTGGGCCTGGAGGAACTATATCAGAAAGCAAGACCTGAGGCAGAGTTTTTAAGGACCATTTTCCTCCTCACTTTCTTTCTGACAGATAGAAAGAAGCAGATGGTCAGCCATTTATCACACTGCCAAACCACCATATGTCTTCAAAATCTGCACTGCTTTCTGGTGAAGTCATGGAAGATGCTTGGTCTAGAGCACAAGTCTTATGAGGAGCAGCTGAGGGAATTGGGATTGTTTAGTCTGGAGAGATGGAGGCTCAGGGGAGACCTTAACACTCTTTACAAGTACCTGAAAGGAGGTTGTAGAGAGGTGGGTGTCAGTCTGTCGGTCTCTTCTCCCAGGTAACAAGTGATAGGACAAGAGAAAACGGCCTCAAGTTATACCAGGGGAAGTTTAGATTGGATAGTAGGAAAAAATTTTTTACCACAAGGGTTATCAAACATAGGAAGAGGCTGCCCAGGAAAGTGGTGGAATCGCCATCCCTGGAGGTATTTAAAAGATGGGTAGACGTGGTGCTTAGGGACATGGTTTCATGATGGTTTTGGCAGTGTTAGGTTAATGGTTGAACACAATGGTCTTCAAGGCCCCTTGCAACCTAGACTATTCTATGATTCTATAACTCTAAGATAAAAAGCATCCTTTCAAGGTGGTGAATTCTTCAAGGTATTAGAGATTTACCAATCACTTCACAGAGTAGGCTCACTTGTTTGTGAGCAAGTGAAGTGAAAGGCCAGATATTGTGATCAATTAGTCTTATCATTTGCATAGTACAGCCAGACAGCCACCTTGAATGGATTTTTTAAGACCTTTAGAAAAACATCCTCTTGAATCTACTGCAAAACTGGTGTTACTCCAGTAGTAGCACTTCCTACCTAATTTCAAGTCTAATTCTGTCTTCTTTTACTACCAAGAAATAGATCTTATTCCTTCTGCACGGGAATGAAGATCAATCTACCATCATTGTTTTTTCACATCTCATGTGGATGAGTCCAGGCTTAGCTCAGGTCATCTCTTAAATTTTCTCTTTGGTAAGATAAACAGGCTGCTGGAGTCTTTCAGTAGGAAGAATATTTTCCAGTCTTTAAATTATTTTCATGGCATGATTCAACTTTTGGAAGGTTTTCCAGTTCATCAATATCCTTCTTCTGTTGTGGATGCAAGCAGTAGGTACAGGGTTGCTGTAGTCTAACAAAATTAAATGCTGAGGTAAACTCACCTGCCCACAATTATTTCAAATTCACTGTTTATATATCAAAGAATTGCAAGGACTTGTTTTAGCCATTATGTCATTTAAATGATCAGCCTACCATCATCCATCATGACACCTAATTTCTTTTTGAGATTTTGTTTTAATTTCTTTTGACATTTTTTGGGATGTTACTCCAGGAACAGATTCTGCCATCCTGTATGACCTGAATTCTTTCTTCCTAGATATTTGAGTTTGTATTTCGCCGTACCAGAAAATTTACTACAGACAGTTGTAGTCAGGTTACCAGTAAACCAGAGCACTCTGCCTAAGCCAAGCTATTGTCTTTTATTATCAAACCCTATTTTTTTTTATTTACAGTCAATACTAGCCACAGCATTTCCTTTTCTATGATGTACTTAATGTAACTCCTAAATAGAATAGGACAAGCACTAACCTCTGTAGTACTCCTACAAAGACACATACATTTGGTGATGAATGCTGGCCAACAGCTTCTTAACGAAATCGCCCTGCATTAAGTGCAAAGTCCATATACACTTAACGCAGATTGTATTATTTAAACAAATTTTAAAAAAATGTACTACCAAGATGTTATGAACAACTGAAAAAAAGGTAGTGTCCCTGAAAGAAAATCATACCAAGAGGAGAATCCACCAAACCCAACAACAATAGCAAATTGTTTCATGAGTTGAGCAGCACTGTTAATAATGCATAAAATGTTCTTGACAAAATATATGCCTAGAAATGTACTGAGGGCTATGAAGACCAGGGTAGGATATTAAGAAAGGATGGAGCTTCTGCAGTGGGGCCAAAAGCATGGAAGAAGTATATTCAATTACCTGTGAACCAATCGAGAATAGCTCAAACACCTTCCCTCATCAATGTCCAGATCAACACTCAGTATGCTGATTTTTACAAATCAATTTATAAACATCTTAGAAAAAAAATATAAATGTATTTTTTCCCAATTATTTTTTGACTAATTAAATTGACCTAATTATTATTCATTGTGCTTCTTTCTTTTTTCTTTTTCTTTCTTTCTTTTCTTTCTTTCTTTCTTTCTTTCTTTCTTTCTTTCTTTCTTTCTTTCTTTCTTTCTTTCTTTCTTTCTTTCTTTCTTTCTTTCTTTCTTTCTTTCTTTCTTTCTTTCTTTCTTTCTTTTCCTAACTTATTCATTGTTTGGGGGTTTGCCACATTTTTATAGCTGCTTTCATTTGTCCTATAAGCTAGCTTGCTGTTTGCTTTGAGTTTTGATCAGGATGAATTTTTGCCGATAGCATTTTAGACATCTAGTTAAAAATTATTAAATAGTTTGCAATAATCATTTAGACTTTTCCAAATGAGTTCTGTCTCCCAATTGATTTGTCTCATAATTGTTTTCAGCTTTATTAAACTGACCTTTTTAAGCACCAAGTGTATATCTCACTGGTATGTCTTTTATTCTGTTTGCATACAATAGTGAAATCAAGTTGTAATCATTTGCACCTAAGAAACCACTAATTTTTAGTTCTGTGATCAGGTCCTCTTTATCTGTCAAGATGAGGAATAAGACAGAATTCCTGTGTGTAGGATGAAACACTAAGTTAAGAAATGGTCATCTATAATTTTTAGAAATCCCTAGTACATTTCAGTACTGGCAGCCTGAGAAACCCCAGCATATGTCGGGCAGACTGCACTTGTCCCCATCCCCCTTCCTTTTCCCTGATAAAACATTTTTTCCTCCTACACATTATAGCTAGGTGCTTGAGGGCAATCCATAGCATAGAGGAGAAAGAATGTAAGAAGAAAAGAAGAAGATAGGTAGATTAATTATCCTGATAAACAGTGAACCAGAAAAGGGAATTCTAGAGATGGTGATCCACTCTGGACCTAGATTTTTTGCCTCGGTGATCTTCATCCTGTGCTTCCTACTGAAAACACACGGAAGTAGAGCATGCCCATTTTGACGAGTTTAGCACGCACATTTTTTATTTTTTGCCTCCCAAAGGTGGAAAGAACAACAGAGAGTGTACAAACACAGAAGCTATTCCAAATCATCAAAGCATCTGTCTCTAAAAAGCACATAAATAATACATTTGTTCTGAATGTATATATGTGATACTTTATTATATTGTCATATTGATTCATGATTCAAAATGATATGCCTTGAAACGATATCATGTAAATTGGAACTGGATGTTTTTCCTTCCCAACAGTGAAATTATCCGTAATGAGGAGGAGATGGAGTTTAACTGAATTTTGGAAACTTGGGGCTGAGACCTCATTCTAAATATGTCCTTTTTTATCCACAACAGCCTTCGATTTCACTGTCTTTGTGGTTTGTATCATTCCTTTTACCTTTCTCTCTGATATCACTCTACCTTCAAAACTGGATTTCTGAGTATGATAACAAATTAGAGTTCTGAGGGTTTTGGGGATTTGTTTGTCTGTTTTGTTCAGGTGGATGAAGAAAAACAGCCAAAAATAAAGAAAATAAACATATTAAAAATCTAAGGAATTTAAGTTGTCTGGGACTAATAAACCAAATATGTGTCTGTTTATAGGTATATAGCTGAAGCACAGATAGTAACATTAATGACATCCTGAAAACTTATACAGGATTAAAGTGATGAAATATTGAAAGATTGGAAAATGGAAAATACTCCCTGGAATTGAATAAGTAGATAAAAAAAATTAAACAGTTCCCAGTGCCTGTCCCGAACCAAGTCATCACCATGGGAGCTTGATAAAGGCAAAATATATTATACATACATCGTTACTTCATTATTAATAGTACAGTCTTTTATTTTTATTTTTTTTAATATTCCTATTTCCTAAAAGTCATTGAGTTTCTTTACACCTCATCAGTCTCTTTCTTTCTCTTCTTTTCTCTGCCTCCTTCTTGGAAGGTGAGAGAGGTTAAAGAAGACATCTGTTGTTTGGTTTAGTGGCCAGCCAGTCCGAACCACGCAGTGGTGCATGAGTGAAATCTGCTGGCCAGAGCAGAAGGGCATGGGTGTGACTCTCTCCTCGCCTCCGCCAAGGTGGTGCTGGGGCTGCACGATGCCCAGGTGTCGGAGCTCCTCCAGGGAATCCAAGCACCAAAAGGCAATCGGCACCTACAAGGACAGCATCAGAACGTGCTGAGGAGACAATGGAGGCAGGAACAGGCATGACTTTGTCCCCCGTTCTTTGGGAAGCTCAATGCAAAAGGGGTGATTCCTGGCACAGGAGAGACAGCCCGTACTGGCAGTGACTCTGGTGTTGCTTTGGCCCCTTCTCAACATGCGTGCTACCCTCAGGGCACAGCAAGTTGACAGAGATGGGCAGTGCCCCTTTGCCAGGCAGTAGGGCTGGGCAGGGAGCCCACGAGGAAGGAGCTGGGATGTGGTCCTTTCCAAAACCTGAGCAGCAGCAGCAGTAGCCTCCCCCACTGTCCCTCACAAGAAACACAGCTTCGAAGACAGCAGAGTCTGCTACACACCTGGCCTCCTTCTCCTCCTTCTTCTTGCCTGTTTGGATTTCCTCAGTTGCCCATCGCACAGAGCTCTTTTTCCAACTTGCACCTCTTCTGCTCGGGTTGCCCGTCGCTTCCGTCTTCACAGCTTGGTTTTCACTTTCTGACAGGCAACCTTTCCATTCAAGAGCATTGTTAGACAGGGAAAGCCATGATAAACTTGAACCGATTCTGCTCTTCACCAACGCTAGCTCATTTTACCTTCTCTCTGGGGATGAGCTCCTCAGGTCTTTGCCTTCTGGAGCAACTGGAGGCACCTGCAATGCAAATGTGGCACTTAGCAGGTGGCAAGGCCCTACCTGCCCAATTGCTGCCTTAGCTCTGAAAGGCAGATGTCTCGCATGGCTTTGCTCAGGCCAACTGAGGCACTTCTCTTGGGATCACCGTACAAAGTGCGACAGCCAACCTGCATCAGCTTACTCTGCGCTTTTGCGCACCTGCAGGCTGCTAGACGACCTTGCTTGTCCCTGCGGCAGTAGTCCTACCTTCTGAGGGTAGGTGTTTGTTCTCATGCTCTTTGCGCCCCTGCAGGCTGCTAGACGACCTTGCTTGTCCCTGCGGCAGTAGTCCTACCTTCTGAGGGTAGGTGTTTGTTCTCATGCTCTTTGCGCCCCTGAATTACCTCTGCTCTTTCAGGTTCCACCCACAGTGCCGGGGACTCCTCACCCGCTGGCCCAGCACACTCAGCCACCTCCTCCTCAAAGAGTTCCTCATGGTGGTCAATGAGGAACTCCAGCAGCTGTGTCACCTGCACACAGCAAACCATTGGTTTCCACCTGGGTGCCTGAAAACAGCTTCTCCCACTCCTGACCCTTGCTTCTGCGCACAAAGCTGTAGCTGTACACAGGGCTGCTCTTCACAGCACCTCTTCCCACCCACCAGCATTTGCTGAAGAGAGGAGGCAGCCAGCCACCTCTGAACAGCAAAGCTCGGGTGGGCCTGCAAGGCTGTAGCCAACTGGTAAACCCACCGTACCTTCTGTGTCACCTGCACCAGCACCTCTAGGGGGAGTGTGTGCTCCTCAGGTGGGCTGAGCAGGTTTGGCCCCACGCAGATGGCCAGGTTGTGGGCACTCATCCTGCTGGTGGCCACATTGCTGCTGATGTTATGCAGCAGGGACAGCAAGTGCTGGAGGAGCAGGAAGTTGGCTTTCGGCAACTTGCTGGCCACCCTGACGGAACAGCAACACGACGTTAGTAAAGTAGACGCTGCCAACACAGGGCACCCAGGCAGATCTCCCCCAAGACCATCCAAGCGAAGGCTCCCAGCCCATGCCTGCTCTACAGCAGAAGGACCGCCTTCGCTGACGGATGGCCATCTCCCTCCCTCCCGCCCTTCTTGCCCTTCTGGCAAAAGTCCCTTTGTGCAGCAGCCTGCAATGCCTGTGGGAAATGCTTTTCTGTGCCACTCTCCCCTGCAGCAGCCAGAGGTGCCTGGCAGAGAACACAGCTTTTTCAAGGAGGCCATTGCTTTGCAGGCAAGTGCCGGCCTCTGCCAGTCCCTGTGGAGCTGGCAGCCTGCTCGCCACACTTACTCTTTCAGTGCTCTCAGATTCTCCTGCCTGCTGCACTTCTGCAGGGCGCTCATCCACTCGGTGTAGAGTTCTGCCTCCAGGAGCTTGGAAGGGATCTTACGGAGGAAGTCCTGCAAGGCCAAGGGCTGCGTGTGAGGCTTTGAGCACTCCTGCCGGGAGCACAGGCAGCATTCCCAGCACTCTGGCTCATGAGCAGGTGGATGGGGTTGGGCTCCTGCTCTTGCAGGTGCCCATCGGCACCCACAAAGCCAGGAGCTGCCAGGCCCCAGGTCAGCAGGGTTCACCTGCAAGACGACGGCCAGCAGGTGCGCAGGCTGGCTTTCCAGGTTGACCTCTGCTCCACTGTCGAGAGCCTCCCGGAGCTCCCGGGAGGCATGCTCGCTGGCCGCCAGACGGAAGATCCCCTCCGTGGATGGCCTGTGCTGGTGCAGGAGAGCCAGCAGGTCCTGCAGGGCACAGAGGAGGACAGTTGCTTGCTTGGCTGGAGACAGGCCTTGGGGCAGGTGAACCCACCTCAGAGGCAGAAGCAAGCATGGAGAGCTCTGCAGCTCTGCCTGGGGCAGGAGGATGGTGGGTGACATGGGGAGGAGCCGGCTCTGTCCCCAAGCCCCACCTTGCTCGGGGTCCCTCTGCTTGGGCCACCGCCTCCCCAGAGGAGCCAGAGGGGTGGGCATGCCCTGGCCAGGCACGCTTACCTGCATGGGCTGGGGCAGTGTGCCATCCTGGCTGCAGACATCTGCCAGGGGTCAGCCAAAGAGAGCCCCACTGCCAGCAGAGCCCGACGGTCTGGGCGCCTCTGCAGCAGCCGAGCTCCCTCGCTGGGCAAACGGCCAGGGCAGATACCACATCCTCCTGCGGGTCCCGCTTGCTGCCAAGGAAAAGAGAGCAAAGAGCTGTGGAGGAGAAGCGCCAGGGGAGTGCTCCCACACCCTCTCAGCGCTGTCCCCCTGACGCCGAAAGCAAGGCAGAGGCATCCTTTGCCTCTGGGATGCCCCGGGAATGAGGGGCCCCGGGGGCTCAGCTCTCTCCTGCCGCAGAGCCATGGGGACAGACGTGCCCTGCCGGAAAGGCAGCAGCAGCCCTGCTGCAGCACAAGCGGCCGCCTGCCAGAGGGGAAGGGCCATCCTGTCCCCTGCTTCTCCAAACTCACCAGCTGCACGGCCAAGTCCACCTTGGCTGCCAGCGGGGATGGATGATGGATGCTGCTTGGGAGCAACCTGCAAAAAAGGCTCTGCGTTCACCGAGCAGCCCCACAGCAGACAGGGCCGGCAGTGAGCTGCGTCGGCCCCTGGCCAGGTGTGAGAGGTGGAGACAGCCGAGATTGCAGCCCAAGCCATCCTCACCTCTGCCTGGCCCTCCAACAGCCTCTCCAGGCTGCTGGCATGGAGCATCGAGGCCTGGGCAAGGGGAAAAGAGCAGAAGGTCAGAAGCCATGCACCTGACGCTGGGCTGGAGCAGGGTCTGGGAGCAGAGTGGAGACGGGAGGGACACTCACAGCATTGCGTCAGCTCAGCTCCTTCAGCAGGAGCTTGATGGAGGGCAGCCGCCTCACCCGGGCTCCCTCCACTCCTTCTGGTGGCCTGTGCACGGGGAAGGGGCAGAGAAAGAGCTGTGTGAGACCCAAGTCGCCTTGTCCCTCTCCTGCCAGCACAGGTTCCCCAGGCTGCATTGCCTGGCAGGGCATATCCAAGGAGCGCACTGAGCCAGAGCTCCTTCACCACCCAGGAGCTGCTGAAAGAGAGGAGAAACAGCCTGAGTGCCTGCTGCTCCCCAGTCTGCGGGCAGAGGTGGGCTGGGGCAAAGCTCTGCCTCATGGGGACAGCCACAGAGGCAGGACCGAGCCCCGTGGGGCAGCACAGAGACGCTGCCCAGCCCTGCTGTGGGACGTGGCACCAAGACTCACCAGAAAGTGATGACACAGGAGCCGCAGGGCCAGATGAGGACAAGGCACTTGGTCTCCTTGCCTTCCTCCTCCTTGCCGCCATCCGCGCCTGCCCCCTGCCCGCTGCAAAGCACCTGCAGCACGGCCAGGGCCAGGCAGAGCTGCGGGTGCAGGGCACTGCCACGCCTGCGGAAAGGAACAGCAGGGAGTGATCTGGAGGTGGCCAAGCCTGGTGGCTCCCTTCCAGCCTCTGCCTGCCACGGGCACGGCCATGGCTGCACCCAGCAGCAGGGTGCCGGGGGCCTGGGGCTGCTCCTTGGCTCTCCCTGCCCTGGGGCCAGGGACAGCCCTTGGCTGGAGAAGCAGCTGGGCTCTGCCAGTCTTACTTGGTCTTGGCAATGACCAAGGTGTCGCTGAAGAGGAGGAGCTCCCTCTTCTTCGTGCGCTGGCCCTGGGTCACCCATACGCGCTGGCATTGCAGCGGCTCGGGTGACGCTGGCAGAGGCACGCACTGCTGCACGGGCTCAGGGTCGTCCCTGCGGAGCAGACGGTGTTGGGCATGAGCTGCTGCGGGGCCCGGCTCTGCAGCACCTCCCCGAGCCATGGTGGGAGCTCACCTGGAGCCGTGGCAGCAGTTCACCTGTCCCATCTCGACAAGCTCAGGGGAAGCCTCGCGAACCACAGAATCACAGAATGGTAGGGTTGGAAGGGACCTCTGGAGATCATCTAGTCCAACCCCCCTGCCAGAGCAGGGTCACCTAGAGCAGGTTGCACAGGAAGGCGTCCAGGTGGGTTTTGAATGTCTCCAGAGACAGAGACTCCACCACCTCCCTGGGCAGCCTCTTCCAGTGCTCTATCACCCTCAAAGCAAAGACGTTCCTCCTCATGTTTAGACGGAAATTCCTAAGTTCAGGTTTGTGCCTGTTACCTCTTGTCCTGTCACTGGGCACCACTGAAAACAGCCTGGCCCCATCCTCCTGACACCCACCCTTTCAGCATTTATAAACATTGATAAAATCCCCCCTCAGTCTCCTTTTTTCCACTCTGAAAAGACCCAAGTCCCTCAGCCTTTCCTCGTAAGAGAGACGTTTGAGACCCCTAATCATCTTGGTAGCCCTTTGCTGTACCCTCTGCAGGAGTTCCCTATCCTTCTTGAACTGGGGAGCCCAGAACTGGACACAGTACTCCAGATGCGGCCTCACCAGGGCAGAGTAGAGGGGGAGGATGACCTCCCTCCACCTGCTTGCCACGCTCTTCTTGGTGCACCCCGGGATGCCATTGGCCTTCTTGGCCACGAGGGCACATTGCTGGCTCATGCTCATCCTGCTGCCCACTGGGACTCCCAGCTCTTTTTCCACAGAGCTGCACTCCAGCAGGTCAGCCCCTAACCTGTACCAGTGTATGGGGTTATTCCTTTCCAGGTGCAGCACCCTACTCTTGCCCTTGTTAAATTTTATTAGGTTCCTCGCATCCCAACTCTACAGCCTGTCCAGGTCTCTCTGAATGGCAGCACAGCCTTCTGTTCATGGAAATGGGATTCATGTGATATATGCCAGTTTGAAAGCATCTAAGAAAAGGAGCTGGCAAACATGGAGCTGTCAGGAGCAAATTCAGTCAAGCCAAGTTAATTTCTCTCTGCAAAAGTGGAACAGACCTCTCAGTCAGCAAAGTTAATGGACAACTCATATTGGGGCTTCAATGAGGTTCTTACATTCTGTCTCTGGGAGACCGCACACATCTGCATTGCACTGACTGCAACAGTCCTTTACCTTTGCTTACCAGTTTTTTGTGGTTTGAGCTCATGTCATGATACTGACTTGTATAGAGGAGTAACAAGAAATTTGTTTTCTTCTATTTCCCCCTGATTTGTTCATACTTTTGTTTGTGTCATAAAGACTCATTTTGGTGATTTTTATTCATCTCTAGAAGCCAGGGGGATTGTTATCACAATTCTGTGTCCATTCCCTGAGTATCACTAAAATAAAAGCACAAATATAATCACAAATACAAAACTACGTTGGTCAAGTTTCCATAAAAAGCTTTATTTTGAAGTAAGCCACTTCCTTTTAAATGTTTGATGAGTGTTGCTTCAAGATGAGGTCTATTTCGAGGCACATACTAAATATACAAAATATACATTATGAGAGTAATATAGCTGTAGGCAGTTTATCAAATCCATTAATTATAAGTAGAAATAGATAAATTGGGGGATGGGATTTTTCCTAATAATGACAATCATCATTTGGGATTTATGAATGAATTGTAAGAGCAAAATGATGAAAATGATAGCTGTATTTGATAAATTAAACAGTTCTACAGTAATATCTACATAATTTTTAAAATATCAGGAAACCTGTGCCCTGTTGACATATTCCAAGAAAAAACAATATTAATTTCCCTTTCTTTTTATTAAATTTTTAGTTCTTGAACTGTGGATACATATCATTTTACTGTTTATCAAAGGTCACATGAAATTGCATATGAAACTAAATGCATTGTGCTGGCTTTAAATTTGCAATTAGAATGGTATGTTTAAATTGAAAAATAATATCTGAAGCATTAGATTAAATGGAGAAATTATAAACAGGTGAAAACTTGCTAAGAAAATTATTAAATTAGTATCAAATTGTATATTTCTTGACTATTGCAAAGCACTGTAAGTAAAGTAATTGGTGAGGGCTGAATAAATCCTCCCTCATGTATATCAATCTGGCATATAGGGAGGGAAATTTCTAAGAAATAAGAAAAATCCAAAGAAAGCAGAAATTAAAAAAATCCATAAAAAGACAAGGTTGTACAACTTTTTCTTCAGGGGAAAGTGTGAAAAGTTATTTAAATAAGTAATAAAAAAATAATAATTTTTTATTATTATTTCTACTGGATTTCTACTCCATCACTGTGTAGAAAAGCCCATTAAAGTACTGCAGTTCTGAAAATATCATTTAGGATAGAGAAAATCCTCTAAGGCTTCAATTGCAAAAGTATTGCACCAGTAGCTCTTTCTGAGACTGGAGACATAACCTGCATAGGATGCTTACCATGTTGTATCTGAGAGGCATGTCCTGACCTCAAAGTCCTTTTTTTGAGGAACTTCATGACAACTCTGACGGCAAACTTGTGTTCCATTCAAATACAGGAGGTCTCACTAGGAAGGTTTATTGGAAGCAGACTGGTCTACCAAAGCCACAAATAATGCTACTGTTCAACATTTTAATTTCAGCTGATCCAAAACAGTCGAGCCTTTCCCGGTCTTGATGGCATTTGGAGTAATATGCATTGCCAAGGAAGGAATGATGTACAAACTTACAAAGAAAACTGGTATCAGAACTTTGTTATATTATCAGTCTCCCACAATAGCACTACATGTTAATTTTATTCTGTATCTCCAGAAGCCTAACCTCTACATCATAACTGATTTTAGTAGCGTCATGATTCAAATGAAAAAAAAGTAAAAAGAGTTTTGTGCTGTGGTTGTCAATGAAGTTACTGTGAAAAAGAAAGAGCTGGATCATGCTTCCTCTATGATCGGTACTTGCCTCAAATCCCTCAGATTTCAGTGTTACCAATTTGTTTCTTTGAACTGTGAGAGATCAGTATAACAGCAGTGTGCATTTTCTAGAGAACTCTTTCAAGAACTTTTCAGACTGACCATCTCTTCTCTTACACCTTTCCCTTGCAGGTTCAACTCTAAATATTTTTCTTGACCTTTTGGCCTGCAGCTTCTTGCCAGAAACTTTGCAGAGAAAACCTAGAGCTCTGGCTCCTGTTAACCATAGACATGATGTAATCCTGCCTACATTACTTCACTATTTTTTTCAGTATGTATATACATATTCTTCTTAACTAGTCATCTGGGGGAGGATGTGAGACCATTTTGTAAGATTGGACCAGAATGGAAATTAAGGGTCGTTTTATAAGCAAATGGACGGCTGCAGTTAACTCCGTGTGAGGAACCAGTCCACAGACATTCGTCTGAATTTCAAATCCTTGGGGTACAGTTTTAAATATCTACGTATATGCATATTTATAATATTTAAAAGGGGAAAAAAAGAAAGAAAGCTAAGATTGTACAGAAGTACTAAGTGATTGCAAGCACTTATGGGCTTCCAGATACATCCAACAAGTCCATGGGCACTACAAATCTGCAGGGGTCAGAATGTTTGGATATTATTAACATAACCATCCATTCAGAAACTAGTCTTGCCTGTTATAAAATCAAGACACAGGGTTAAAGTTTCAGAAGACTTTTTCATTTGCGGATTTCAAAGAGAAATTCCAAAGTTTTAAATGACATTCATGTTAATGCTCCAAGCAGGTGATAAGCCATAGTAGCAGCTTATTTAGCCAGTTTTTGTAGCTATGGTCTTTATTGCACTCCTGTTACTCACACAGTTGCAGTATGTGAAGAAGGCAATTGGTTTCATCTTATTTCTCAAGTGGCAGGAAGCAAGGTTGAGCAGCCATTATGTAATAGAGTCAATATGGCCCTTCTCTGCTTCCAATCCCAATGATGCGTGTGCTGAGAGCATTCATTTGAATAAGCAGCCCAGGAATTCGTCTAATGCCTGGAGAAGTAATGCTGTAAGAATCCAGGTACTGTGCATGTGATATAGCTTATAGATATTCATTGGTTGCCAAGACATTGACCTTGTACCTCTACCTTTAGTCAATACTCACCCAGAGAACAATAACATAATTTCATTAAACACATACATAACACACAAAATGTGGATTTTTTTTTAAGTGATAGAAATGCAGTAGATCCTTTTTCATTCTACAGTATCTTCTTTCCAGTCCAAGGGTCTATCAGGAAGACAATGTTCCCTTCAGAGATTTTTTGCCCTCGAGCTAAACCTTTCTGACATTTGTAGTGGAGTTATGAGATGCTTTAAATAAGAAGCTCCAATAAGCTCATTACAAAATAATTTTGACTTAAACAAAAACTGCTTATGAGAAAATAAATTAATTTTTAACCCCTACACATCTAATATATTTATATATTACAATTGATGTTGAAATTTCCAGTTGTTGTTAGTAAAAATCTCTACAGTTGAGTATGGAATTCACTTTTTTCAAACCTTCATATTAACTATAAACTCTGTATAAGTCCTGGGAGCCATCTTTCTATCTTTTATTTACATTTACTCACAGCCATATTTTCTTTACGATAATTCTGAAGAAAGTCTTAGTGAGGATATTACATTTTACAAAAGCTGTTTTAACATGAGCCTAGGCAGAAATTATACACTTTATTCAAGTAAATTAAAAGAAGAAAGCAGAAATTTGCAAGTAGGCTTAATTTCACTGCACTTTTAAGTAGGAACCTCAGGAGTAAACAAGTTGTTTCAGTAGAGCTGGCCTAAATTGAAAAGGCTCCATATGCTAATTTTAGAGGTGCTCAAAGTAACCAGACATAATTTCAACAAGTCTGTCATTAGCTCTGATTTGTTTCTCTTGGTTTCAACTGCCGCTATTAATTTCTCAGCCTGTCAACTTTTATATAAAACAAGTTTTGTCATAAGAAAATATATTTTCACCCTCCTTTTTCTCCACATACATAGGGTTGTGGTTGTAAGGAGATTTTTTTTTTTCCTTAAATCTTCTGTTCTAGTATTCATTCAGGGAAATGCCACCTTCTTTTCTGGAAGCACATGACAGTTAAAGAGTCCAAGCCTATTATTTTTAGTATAAACACCTTGGTTCTATACCTCTTAACCAACAGTGTTTTAAAAGAAAATAAACTTTTAACAGAGAAATTTATACAGCAATGCTGTCTCTATGTCCTGTATTATAAGAGTGAAATGAACCTTTTATACATTTTTCAGATCCACTCCATTTTCTCTTATCCTCTCAGCTTTCCCTCATTTGCACATATTCCTCATACACACATGGACATAGGTATAAAATATTAATTTGCTGTATATTTTCTCTCTCAGCAAGGGTCACAGAGCTGGAATTGTTTTTTATTGTTTAACCCTTATACCATATACCCTTCCTCATACTATGTTCTCTCAGTTCTAATTGTAATTTGCCTATATATTGAATAGATAACATGCAACATTATTCCTGAGATTCCTGACAAGGATAAAAAACTTGTGCAAAAAGGTTTTGTACACTATTTGACATCTAAACTCTGGAAAAAGAGGAATTTTGAAAGACACATTCTAACAATGAATTCATGAAATCAAATAATCCCATCTTTAAGATGTGTCAGTTATTGACCTTAAAGTCTTCACATCCTCTTGGTACAGTTCATTCCTACACAATAATCTTAAGAAAAAAATTAGTCAAATTAAAGAAATGACGTCTATATCTCTAGCCTCCATATGGAATCAATATTTAGCTCTCATAAAACATCTAAAAATCTACTTGAATTCTTTTTTAATTGAGGATTTCTTTGGCTCCTAGAAAGAGAAAGGTAAGGGATTAAAATTTGGTGGATCCCATGTGCGTAATTTGTAAGGTTTAAACCAATACATAAAACATTCAAAAAAGTTTTATGGATAGCTTGACCTTCACTATATTGATTCCTATCATAACATTCTAAAACTTTTAACGTATGACCTTTTCTTACTCAAAGGTAGAAACATTTTTAAAACTGTCAATGTTAGACATTACAAAATAACATCAGATATTGCAAAATAAGGTGCTCATCATTGCATAAAAGTGGTATTGCAGAACTGTATGAGGACAATTATAACAACTTAGTGTTACGTAAAGTGTACATTGGGGATGTAGAAGAAACATACATTTCTCATTGTTAGTTCCTGAAACATGGAAATAGTATATCTGCAGATGAGTTAACATACTGATTTTCTGGCTTATGCCCTGTAGAAGGAAGTATCTTCTACAAAATTCAGGAAAAGGGTTAGAGCCATTCTTGAATGACACTTCAAGATCTAATCAAAGTGTAAATCTGTTCCTGTTAGAGTCTGAATTTTCTTTGACTTTCCTGACTACCTCCCCACACTCCTGTGAGTTTACAAACAACACAGGCATTCACAAATAAGGTTATTTTTCTTCCATGAGGATTCCAAGTGATTAAGATATTACATATGAAGATACACTTTCACAACCCTAGAATTTCCAAATATCCAACATAGACATTACCTCCACTTCATGACCTCTACTTGTAGGTGTTTTTTTAAAATTCAGAATAATAATGTAATCTTAGTAACTATAATTCCCAGGGTATGTGTGGGCTAGAACTACAGGTTCAACCCTTAAGCTTGCTAAGAGAAATTACTTTTTCTGAGGCTTCCTAGTGCATTGTGATTTCTTGGCTTTGCAGACTTCTGTTACTGCTTGCTTCTACAGCAGCAATTCTCAAAAGCTACATTGTGTAGCCCTCCCATCACAGAAGGACTCCAAGAAATTGTGAGATATTAGAAAAAGCAGTTGGCAGCAGCTTATTTCTTCCACGGCAGGGGGTTTGTGCCATAGCAGGGTACAATCAAATGTCTTCGCTTGGTTTAATGGCTGTAAGCAGCTCTAGTCCTTCCATGAGCAAAGAACAAATACAACTAGACTCTTCTCACTTTTCCTCCATTGTCACTGATTAAGAAGAACACGTGAATACAGGGGATCTAAAAGTTCATCTCGAAGTTGGGTATCACTGTCCTAAAACACAAGGCTCTTTCCTTCCTACAGTTCTTTCTGCATGTGATTGAATGGGCCAAGACAAAGCACGAAGTGATCTTGGAATAACAAAGTGAGTAAGCATAACTGCACCTATCATTTCGTGGGAGGGAAGTATATATATGCATGAAAAAGGTTGAGAAGTACAGGGGAAACTGTCAAGGTGTGAATGTGTGCACAGGTGCTAAAGATGAACTGGTGTATTTGTTTTCTGAAGCTTTACACAACTCTAATGATTACATTTTCATCAAGAGACCTTTACACTTGAGCTTGAGAAAAGTAATACCCAGACCAGCTGTTAGGAAGCCCATGTTAAACAGGTTTAGTATTTCACACTGTCTATGCAAATAGTTGTAAAATTATGAATGCATTTAAAAGATTTAATATCTAGTAAATATCTATAAAATAGACGATGAAATAAAGTTTACACAGACAACCTGAATGTTTACACATTCTGAATAGTCAGATTCAGGCACATAGCCTTTGATTTCTATCTCAGATAAGTGCTTCCAATAATACGGTGTGAAAGAGGAGCTTCACCCAGGACTATAAGCAAAATAGCTTAACATCATTTTGCACTAGTTTGGGATGGGCACTATGTACGCTGAAGAAGAAAGAATGTCTTGGACAAAGCAGGGGCGTGTATGCATCTGAGTAAAGAGACCGATGGGGATAAAAAAGAATCAGTCTTTCTCTGACACGAAAAAATAATAACAGTTTTAAACTCTGAGGTTCAGGCTGACAAAATACTAAAAGGATCAGTTTGCCTCAGAATGAGAGGCAGTACTCCAAAGCTACTCCAAAAGACAGTACTCCAAAGTGACAGTAGCAGGGGACAGCCTATCATGAGAACAGAGAAGTTATCCTTCCAAAATAAATCCATTGGTTGGACCAATGCACACAGCATTTCTTACGTACCTTGGTCTTTTAAGAACAGACGAAAATAATAGAAGGAAACACCCACCTCGTAATTCTGATTGTAGTTTCTAAGGAACTGGGTAGTAATCTTACTTGAGGACTGAAACACCAGGCATTTTCTTTCTCTTTTCTGCAAGGAACAGCTTGAAAAAGCTGCCTTGGCCATTACCTGGTCTTATATATATGATACTGATTAGAGAAGAGGTAAAAGAGCAATGACCATGAGAGAGTAATAGATCTGAAGTGAGAACACAAAAATTAAATGGGAGGTTAACTTGAAGAACAGTCTCTGTGACGACATACATGTCTCTGAGTCATAACGGCCACAGTGGGGATTAAAGTTGATGTTGTTAAAACCAAACCATATACTGCAAAAATCCAGCTGCAAAAACATCAGCACTAAGCAAGACTTAGTGCTGAAGAGGTAGTAAGAGGTAGTAAACAGCATTAGATACCAACCTGCACTGAACCCCTAAGGAGCAGACGGTTGCAGGACATGAGTTTGGTAAAGGAATCAGTCCGCTTCCATACGCATGGCTGGAAGGCAAAATACAGTTGCTCTACTTCTGTAAATAATTAATTTAACAAAGAGATGGGTTAGTTTTATGAATCATGGAATCCTCTCACCACTCATTTATTACTCTAACCAGTGTGTATGAAAAACCAGTTTCCACAAAACTGAACTTTGCCTACATTTTGAAAGTCAAAACAACATTTCATTCCTAAGATTGGAATAATTTGATTTGTAGTGACAAAGATTTTATGTCACTTTAGATTTATAAGTGAAACCAGCTGAATTAAATGAAATAAATTTGCAAGTGGAGCAACTCGAAGTAATTACTTCAGTGTGGCTCGGCATGGCCACAGTAGTTCTCCTGTGTGTTGAGTCTTATCAGTTCCATGGGGATGGACCCCTGTACAAAGACTTTTCAAAGTCAAAGGGATTCTGGAGCCCACCCAAGCTGCTGATTTCTGGCCTAAAAGCCAATCTCACACATACCAAAGAAGAGCTTTATGTGAGAAAACATATACCCATGTGCCTTAAAAGACAAAGGAGAGGATATTTACATTAGGAAACAGGTAGCAAGGGCTGATGAGCACAAATCAGAGGAGCAGACAGATAAACAGCATTTACAAATCTCAATAAATTATGGAAGAGGCAAAGAAGTTTTTGGACAACTCAGAAAAGGCATTCAATCTCTAGCTGGCTATAAATAAGAGTAAACTACAGTTATGATCAATATGGTTTCTCTACGAAGTTTCAAATGGCAGTTTGACAGTCTGTTTATGAAAAAAAGGGATTGATTACCACTATTCCAGAAATAATTTATATTATGCTCCTTTTTGCTATTACAGTATTGCTTACATTTAGTAATACATTGACATTTAGGTTTAGCTTAGATACTTAAAGGACAAATCACATGTTAAAGTTTAACTATTATCAAGCATTTCACAAATGGGATGCAGTATATACAAATCTATTTTAGTCATTTCATGCAACTCTCAACCTCTCTGAAAAATATATGCCCTATGACTGAAAAAACACAAAAATTGGAAAATCAGGTTTCTAAAACATATTTAGTTACATCAGTTGGAAACATCAAAAATAGGTTTTAAAAGATATGCTGAAAAACCACTACCATAAAGATTTGAGGCTGCCTAACTGGTAGGTCTCGACTCATTAAATGTCAAAATACTAACTGTCTCTTATTTTCAGAACACAGAAATGTATATTTTTCATGTCACAGATGCCAGAGGTGAAAAGCAATTCAATTCCAAGCTGGCATGATATTAAAAAGAACTGCTGCAGAAATTTCAGGAACAACAAACCCGCTTCAGGCCTAAGGGAAAGCCTGCAGAGAATTGTCCTTGCTAAAATTTAAAAAGAGAGGCTTTGAACTACAACATGGAAACAAATACGGACATTTTCTGTGAGCTCAAAAAAAAAAAAAAGAAAAGAAAGAGAATAGATTATTCCAAAGCGGAAATAAGGTCCTGGCACCTCAGCAATAAAAAGCTCCCAGGACCAAATATGTTTAGTCTCTTCCCTTCATGTTTAGCTTCAGTTTTGCCTAAGAAAATGTTATCCTTTCAGATCAATAAATCTTGGTAATGGCCTCTGCAGAAGTCAATTTCCACTTTACTCTATACAGTAGGGAACACAGTATGAGAGACTCAAAGATTTATAAATCATATATTGGGGTTGGGAAGAACCACAGGTTAAGTGCGGATCTTGCCTCTTGAAACTTCAAAAGACAGTGAAAGAGAAATGAGGGAAAATAAGGGCCAAAAGGAGACACTGATCGAAAAGAGTAATTTAGGGTCTTCCTTCTTAAACTGAAGGTCAAAGAAGCCTAACAGTGGTTCATTAGGGAAAGAGCCCTGAAGTGGGTTTAAAGCTGTAACAGTAATATTATTTTTTTTCTTTCTTTTCTATTATTTTTTATTTTTAATAGGAGTCTTTAAACACTGGGCAGTATTCCCAAGGTCCGTCAGTTACCAATAGGCTGAAGACCAACAACTGGCTATGTAATGAATTATCAACATGAAATAAGGGCTTTACAATCTGGCTTCAACTTAAATGCCCCGTACCTACCTCCTCTGGTTTATCAGGGAGTATCTAAGAACATAAACAGCCTTACTAACATCAGTAGAGAAATTCACAATACCGCCAATGCAACTTCCAAAATACAGTTTACAATGAACCATCAAATTCAACCAACAGCAGAAGACTAGCTGGGTGATATGAGTTCTGGCATATAAACCAAGCTGTAACATTATCCACCTCAACCTACATGATGCTTTCTGCAAGATGGAAAATGACACCACAGAACCACAGAGAACTGTAGTCTTGGGTCCCTCTACATATGGGGACAATGGTCTTGTTGAGAGAGGTTTAGCTTAAAGTAAAATGCTTTGCAGTTAAGCTTGGATGAGCAACCTCCATACAATTTTACTGCAGCCTGCCTGACGCTGTTCTGGTACAGTTGCACAGTCTGTGTAGATGTCATCCTCTCAGAGCTTACTTATGGGGCAAACCAGGGACAATAAGCAGTATATATGAGGCCGCACGCTTTGGAGTGAGAAGAGAGTTTAGCCATGTAAATGGATACTGTGCCACCCGCGCTCTGGATCAGTGAAAAGGTGCTGGACATTTTATTTGCAAGTATAGGTGAGCTGTATGGCCAAAGGAATGAGGATTGCATGGGATGTCTCATTCAAAGTAGAAGCCTGCAGGCTTTAAACTGTACGCACTCTGCAGGGGACCACCTCTCTCCAGAAGACCACGTGGAGAGTACTCTCCTAAAATTGCCATCTCAGGTATCTGAAGGTAGTTTTGTGGAGGTTTGCTGAAAAGGCAGTAACCCAGAACTACACAGCTGAAGGCAGAGGCTTTGGTTTGTAGCATGGTTGTTGCAGGTTAAAAGAGAAACAAATAATGTTAGGTAAAATAAATGCTACCTGAGCCCACCTGAATGTTAGCTCCTGCACTAAGTCTGAGGGTTAGTAAGGAGGAGGAATAGTAGAGATGGGCTCTTTATTTCTGTTTCTGTTGGCCATAATTTCCCACAAGCAGCAACAAAGCTTCTGAAAGGACTGTATAGTGATCTGCACAGCCTGCTGGGGTCCTGCATCTCCTCCCTCCCAGTGGTGCATCACGTGAACCAGCCCAGAGCTAACAATGCAGGTAGCCTATGGGGTAGTAGAAAGCCAAATGGGAATGGACAGGGAAATTTTTGTTGGTTTCCCGGATAGTACCTGCTCTTGATTTTCCCGATATGTTGAAGAGAAATCATTATCTTATTTCATTAAACATGCTCTAAGACTTTAGAACTCACTGTGCAAGTCTTGTTCACGTGAAGGAACAGTTGCACACATGAATAGTCCTGTTAAATTACCGGTGAGTATGTTCGCATCTGTGCAAGCCTTATTCATATTATCAGGCTCTTTTAAGCTATATTTGCACAGAGTATTACGAAGAATGTCTTTGCAATTCCCCAAAGGGAATATGTGCACTTTTATTTCTGGTTTGCAGACACACGAAAGGGAGTGACACACATAGTTTGCTATGGGGGAAATTATTATTTTATTATTTTTTTTTTAATCTAAGAGCACTTATCTTATTACTTCTTACTAATCCTAAATGCTTATTGCCAAGACAAAATTTTAATTGACATCGGAATTTATCACTGTAATAAGATATGTATTACCATAAAGGCACCATGAACCATTATTCCACAGATCTGCTAACCCGGCTTCCTGATGGCTCTTCAGAATAGCTTTACGCAGGCAGATTTTTTAGGAAAAACTCCAAGAATCCTGATGGACTATCCAAGGCAGAGGACAGCAAAGAACTTAGAAAAGAGAAAATATCTCCTTACTGTTAGGAGAGTACACAGACAGTTAGGTCTGGTTTCATTTCTTTCCGTCACAGGTAACTTAATAACCATGATTAACTGACTAAATACCACTGGCAAATTATGGCAATTACTTTCCTAATTCACCAAGTGTTTGTGATAGGATTGTGTAAAAAATGTTAACTAGAAAATGGAGAGGAGAAGGTGTTTTAGAAACAATACCTCAAGGATTGTTCAACCAATCTTACTCAAAAACCAAAAGTTTTTCCAACTTTTTACTGGAAGAGAAACTTGGAAGACTGCTAGTACCTTTCAGAAAGTTAAGAGCATTTGGAAATAAGATATAAGAACTTGCTTAACACTGAGCAGTGATGCAAGATAGGGTATAAAGAAAAACACAAAGTCAGGTAGTTTCAGAAATACTGTCTTACTTGTCTTGATGTGCCACCATTATAGAGAGTAGGCAAAGCCAGAGACAGGATTCAATATAGGAGGAGAAGGAAAAGTATAAAGAAAACAAAAGGTACAGAAACCAATAGAGAAGTAATTGAGAGAGATATACAGACACTAAATGATGAAAGCATGAATTAATCTTGTATTAGTTTACACATTTAGAAAACCAATAAAATTTAGGAAAGATTTAGATCATGTATGCTCACTTTTACATTCACAGTCGGAAGTGGGATTACACATCGATTTAATTGATGGTGTTATGAAAGGAGTATGTACCTTTGTAATTTTGTTAAGAACTGTACTGAAGTACAGGTTTATTTCTATACTGCACATAAGCCAACAAGAGCTAAGACCCTTTCTGCGGTATGAACTGAACTGTGCATTACGTTCAGAGATGAAGGCAGTCTCTTTTTTCAAAAGTTTGCAAGCTATACAAAGACACATCAAGACAGATAAAACATACAAAGTAGAATGATCAATATGATGGTGACTCATGTCAGCTAATTAGCATATTTTTGTTGGAAGGAAGAGGAATAATGAAAAGGGAACTAGATTAAGGACTCTGGTTTTACTTTTCATAGAACTATATCTAGGTGGGATGCAGGGATGACTATGTGGCTCCCCTGTAGAGTATTAGATACAGAACTCATAAAGGGCATTGTCCTTAGAACAATGCCTTGTAGCAGGGAAAGAATAGAGTGGAGGTAAGGAGGAGAAATAGGTTTCTGGCTTAAAAGTCTACTTAATACCCCAAAGAGTGAGCAGGAGCATGCTTCACCTTTAAAAGAGCTATAGCAAACTAAACTTCCCACTCTATCTGAAGGGTTCCCCCAAGAAGACGTCATATTTGGTTGCAATTCACCCAGTGGAGTAACACAAGACCCCATTTGCCTTCTCCATGGTGAGGTTGGTCACAGCAGCACCAGCTTAACTTTTATTTTTGTGCTTGACTATATTGTTCCATTATGTGAACTGTCTAGCCTTGTCTGCGCTCCATCCTAATTCTGTACTACAAAAGAACACTAAAAATATGAATGAATTGTTCTGTAAATTGTATTTCTAAAGAGCCTCTGAATTTTACTGAATGTAGAGACATTTAAACCATGCAGTACTTTATCTACCCTTTTCACTCACTTGGCTTTTCCAGCAAATGAGAGAAGTAAGCAGTAGTTTTATTTGACTTTAAAAAGCGCTTAGTTTCTAGAAAGTAAAAACAACAGAAACAAAGACCGTAAGTAGTGAAAAGTATACTTAAAATGTATTCCGAAAAGTATCTACTGCTTACTATCGTATTTCCAGAAATAGCACAGAGGCTCGAACTGTCCCATTTCCCCACAGTTTTAATTCATTAATCATGTCATTTTCCTTTAATTTTGAAAATCAACTTATTTCCTTTCCCACTTGTATTATGATGTCATACCATGAACTAGCTATGACAGAACATCAAAGAAGTGAACAGATCACCTAACTCTCTGATCTTGACTGCAGTGTGAAGAATAATTTCATGAATCCTCTGCTTCTACTTAAAATGCAAGGGGATGGTCCGACATTTTGTAAATGCTATCATCTTGATTTCCAGAGTTCTCTTCAGTGGTAGCAAATCTGTCCCCAAACAATCAACAATACAGCTGTTTTTCCATTTGCATGCATATTCAAATGAAAATGTTTAATCTGTCTGGTTTTGTAATCACTTTGCAGAGGGGTTTGTTTTTGTTGGTTTGTTTTAGAGTTTTTTTTCCCCAAAGATGTAAGACCAGAAAAAATGCAGCAAGTAACTTCAATCTTTTGACAGTGTTTGTGCAAAGCAACTGGTTCTCTTTTGTTGGACTATTTGAACATCGTCTGCCCCGTTGAATATCACATGCTCATTCTTCCTCGCTCTAACATTGCAAACCACAATCTGAAAACAGAAAAGTAATATTGAGGAGCCCTGTATTTGGTCTTGTTGTAATATGGTATATCAGCAGGAGCAGTTCCATCACTCAGCTGGAGCTCTGCCATTCCCTCAGTTGATATTAGCTGGAGAATCACTTTTCTCAAGAGGTGTAGAATCTGAAAATGACTCTTCAAATATGACCTTAATGCCATAACACTTCATTGAGGTGAAGTCACCACTGGTTAATTATAAAACACAACTGAAAAACTTACTGACTTTAGAGATGACATGCAGAAACATGATGCAAGTTTGGAGCATATGCTTCATCATTTCCAAAGAGTTTCAATAAAAACTTTCGTTTTATTTCTATTTGCAGCTTACTTAGTCTTGCACGCATTTTCTTCTTTGGAAAAAAAATATTAACTTCCAGAATCAGGATTTGGAACATCTACTCTCACAGGAAAAGCAAGTTTAGGGAAGTATGACTTCGCCAGGTTTCATAGTCCATTGGTGATTACCAGCACCTGCAATAAACACTGAGCAATACGCTTATCTGCTAAATTCGATGAAACTAAATCAATAGAAAATCCAAATTTAGGTGCCAAAGTGTCTTAAGTAGAAGCATCCTGCTACCCACATGTGGCTCCCCATACTGACTGATGCTTTGGGAATGTGAGGCAGGCAAGCTCACAGGTCGATGCTGAAAGGTATGACCCTGCTGGCCCCATATTTTGAAACATGCCAGAAGCCTGTGTACAAATAGCGTTCTTTTCCTCACTTCACAAATTTCAGCAGTTTAACAAGTCCCTGAAGTGAGGCAGAATGCAAAGCCTCATCCAAAGAATCAGAACAAGAAGCTGGAAGCCCTCTGGAGATCTGCAGTCCGCCAGTGCCTCCACTCTGCTGATCTCGTCTAAGCTGTGCTGAATGAAGGTCAACCTTTCAATTAATGCCTATTCCACCGTAGCAAATTGCTTTTTTTGCTGAACTGATATGATATAAGAGAGTTTTTTTATTATTAATAATTTAAAGGTTCCATCTTTATTCCCTTATCCAATGGCCTGCTTTAAAGCATTAGTGGAGAATACTAATAGGGCTACTTTCGCATGGGAGATGCTGGTGTAAGAAAGAGTACCTATAATAAGGTTCAGTGTGAGTCATAGGTAATCCCTAGGTACTTTGTGATATTTGATTTGATTTGTGGTCCTTTGCAAAAGAGGCAAAACATGCTTGAACCTGATAAATGTCCTGTAAGAGAAACAAAAATATCTATTGGCCAGAGAACAAAATTACTCCCAAAGGGATATGTTGCTTTAAGAAGGAATATTTTCCATATCCAATTTATTTCTAATAACAGAACAAGCCAAAGGAAGAGACAGAGAAAGGTTAGATTTAGATGACTCTTCAAGCTTCTTCTATTTAGTCTCTAATAATGCAGTATAATAAAGTTTTATAAAGAACAAAATCTTCCTGGTTAAGTATCGTATTAATTATCAGCAGACTTGGAGTGGTTTAGTTAAAACACTGCTACCTTTATGCTTATCAAACATTTCAATACACTTCTTTTTTCATTGTAAGTTTTCTTGGGGAGAGTCTTTGAAAATACATTTGTACATAGATAGCACCTAAAATTTTGGGATCCAGAACTTGCTTGCCTACAGTTAAATTATTGTTATGAACAGCATTGCAGCTAACGTGGCATGTCTAGCGGGAAATATCTTCAATAAAGACAGTAGGCAACGTTTTTTCCAGTTCCGTTTTTCAAACAGAAGGGATTTCTCTCATCAACAGAAACTTCACTTATCATCCAAACTCTTGCAATGTGCTGATTGAAAAAAGGGGGGCCAACATCTTGAAAATTCTTAGTATTGCTCCATGGGATATTTTTTTTTCTCCATCCCTTCCTGTCTGGCTTCAAGGTACTTATAGTTTGTGGATGTTAAATACTAGATTCCTAGATAAGAAATACTAATATATCTAATAGTGTAAACTTATTTTTTTTTTCTTTCTAAGATGAGCCTTCTTGTCCACAACACAAACAATTATTTTAATTTTTTTTAAGTCTTTTGCTGATATGGTCTTCAGTGCACTTATCAAATAAGGTTTCTAGGTTCTGCCTAACTCAGTTTCCCAATTATTCAGATTTCCATTTAGGAAGCTACTGGCAGTATCTTTTACAAGTAAAGGAACTCCTCACTCTTCGCAGAAGTTTAAATTTATTGAGCAAAGATGGAACTAGCTGAATACCAGTGAGATTGATACAGTATAACAGAGACATCCCACATGTAGCATGTGCAGATGATCCTGAAAGTAAAAAAACCTTCCGGAGATGACAAATGAAGGAAAAGTCTTGAAAGGCCTCTTTACGATTTGCATAACTGTGCTGTGTGAGGCTTCCCTACTTCCACTACCCATTATTCAATGCCTTTTTTGCAGGAAAAACATTTTAACATGGGAAAATATCTACATGTTTTAGGTGCATCAGTGTCATAGCACAACTGGTGATCAGACAGCATATCCTAAAAGAAAATAGGACTGAAGAAGACATGTATGTCAGAAGTGAGATGTCTAGTGTCCAGTAGAATGCCAGTTTTGCCACCCCCAGGGTAAACCAGTATATTTTCCCCCTTTCACGAGTTAAATCAGTAACAATATATACTATGAATTATTTTAACTAATGTATGTGTGTCTGTAGGAAGAGGCTAAAAAGGGGGAAGAAGTGCTTGAAAAATGACAACATAAAGACATCCTTCATATTTTGGTGTTATGATTGGAAGCCTTAAATAACTATGGGAAATGAAATGACACTGCTTGTCCTATCCTCCTGGTGAAAGTGGCTGACAGAAGGACTTCATCACACACACTTGTATAAATGTGCAGAGAAGACTTGCACTAATCTTTCTTGTTATCACCAGAACTGAAAATGCTACTCTTCCTTTCATTCTCTTCGATATATACTGCAAGCAGCTCTGAGCTTTTCTCATTAACCTCTCTTTTCTATACTTATCAGCATCTTTTCCACATTGTTGGGGCCATTTTCCAAACAATTGTTTGAGGGGAGGGGAAAAGCCAAAGCAATAATGGGCTCAGGGTCACAATTGAAACTGCTCCATATAATAAGCAAACCTGAAACAGTAAACTGAGAAAGAGAGAGGGAAGGAGAGGGAGAGAAAAGAAAATGCTGACTTGGGTCAGGGGTCAGCTCTCTGATCTCATTGTCAGCGCCTCTGCCTTTTGCGTTATGGAATTTGTCTTTCATTACCCTGTCTGCCACTCCTGTCAATACACCCTGAAAAGACTCCTCAATAGGAAATTGTAAAGTTCTGGTTGAGGTAACAGGGGGAACTGCCTGCCGAAGCCAGCTTGCGACTCACTGCCGTTTCCCGGGCCTCCGGTCTGGTGCCGAGCTTTCCTCTGCATCGCCCAACAGAGCATCAACAGCGACTGCGGGGGAAAAGGGGTTACGCCGCCTGCCCTGGCAAAACAACACAGGCAGGGCATCCCCGCTGCTTGAAGTAATGTGTAACTTTAATATGTGAGCCCCTCGGGTGCTACAAAGGTAAACAACGCGGGAACGCCTATTAATAAATAAGAATATAAAAAATTCATTTGTTTCACCAAGAGAAAGAACACAAAGCTCCTCTGAACCAGGGGATGGAGTAAAATGAAAGTGTATTAGTGGGAACTTTATGTGTTCCATGAAGATACCTAATACTGGTTTATTCCCTCCAATTTCCTTCCTCCAACTGACTGGGGATTTCCATCACAGTTAAGAGAGTTATAATCTCCCTGACATTTGTACTATATCAATATATACTGAAACTCTTTCCAATTGAATAGTCAATTATCATTAGCACTGCTGAATGTCCCAAAGAGGATTTTTATTGGGTATAAACTCATGAAATGCTTTCAGTGTCCAAAGGAAAATATTTGGCCATTAATATCTCATTTGAAAAGTCAGTTTTTCTTTTGTTTTCCATTTGTCCTTCAATTTTAGCTACACTGTATTTAAATATATTTTTTCTTTTTGTTTAATTTGTTGTGTTGTCTTCCAAAGTGGTCTAATCTACTCAAATTTGTGGTGCAAACCCTAAAATTAGTTATATGACTAGCAAACTTATAGTATCCTTCACTGGAAACATTCTTCTTGAAATAAGGATCACACATTTACTCTTTTTCTCTGAAGTTCTGGCAAACTGTTATTAAAGCTTTTTTTCTCCTCCCAAAGAAATTTTATTCAGAGACAATCTTTAGACAACAGTGAATTTCAAGATTTCAGTGTCCTTGCAAGCAAATACAGATCTCTGAGGCCAAGCTTTAGTCTCCACACAGTTCTACTCAGACGTGTCTCTTCTAGCTGCAAAACTTAGAATCAACATCTGTCTAAGTGTACCAAAAGAAGCCGTGGTCTGTATCATTGAATCCAACCTAATACAACTTCCACTTCCTACGCAACTGAAAGTTTACTAAGGAAGATACTCTCACTTCCATAGCTCTCTGCAAAAATCAAAAAGTCCAAAGGTTTTTTTCCTAAATGGTTTAGCCTTATCAGCTTCAGAAAGTATTCTGGTATCATCTTATGTAGAATGATAAGTTTCCCTACAGCTGCTGAGTCTAGAGGAGGAAAAGACAGCATTAACAGTTTGGTCTACATCTTACTGTGGGCAGGATTTGGAATGAGGGAAGGGAAGGGAAGGGAAGGGAAGGGAAGGGAAGGGAAGGGAAGGGAAGGGAAGGGAGGGAGGGAGGGAGGGAGGAAGGAAGGAAGGAAGGAAGGAAGGAAGGAAGGAAGGAAGGAAGGAAGGAAGGAAGGAAGGAAGGAAGGAAGGAAGGAAGGAAGGAAGGAAGGAAGGAAGGAAGGAAGGAAGGAAGGAAGGAAGGAAGGAAGGAAGGAGCTTGGTCTTCCTGATATTCCAGAGAGGACAGCATCCCATAAGAGTGACAGTAGAGTAAGGAAATATTTTGTTCTTACTGTCCAACTTAAGAATATGACATGATGCCAGTTTGCTAGCTTTTGAAACAAAGGAGAGGAGACAAAAGATATTTTGGTGCTCAAGCTTGTGATATTGGCGTGAGTTATGCTGTTTATTGAAGCTTACAGAATAACAAAGAGAGACTTCATCACTCTCAGAAGGTCTATAGGGTAAATACCTGTAACATATATCCTAAAAACAGATATCCTAAAGCATATTGTGGGTTTGACCTTGGCTGGATGCCAGGTGCCCACCAAGCTGCTCTATCATTCCCCCTCCTCGGCAGGACAGGGGAGAGAAAATATAACAAAAGGCTTGTGGGTCGAGATAAGGACAGAGATATCACTCAACAATTACTGTCATGAGTGAAACCAGACTTGACTCAGGGAAATTAATTTAATTTATTACCAGTCAAATCAGAGTAGGGTAATGAGAAAATAGAAACAAATCTTAGAAGACCTTTCCCCCACCCCGCCCTTCTTCCCAGGTTTAACTTCACTCCTGATATCTCCACCTCCTTCCCCAAAGCGAAGCAGGTGGATGGGGAATGGGGGTCTCTGCCACTCCTTTCTCCTCACACTCTTCCCATGCTCCAGCATGGGGTTCCACCCACAGTTCCCATCCACAAACTTCTTGAATGTGGGTCCTTCCCACAGGCTGTAGTTCTTCACAAACTGCTCCAGCGTGGGTCCTTTCCATAGGGTGCAGTCCTCCAGGAACAGGCTGCTCCAGCATGGGTCCCCCACTGGGTCATGAGTCCTGCCAGCAAACCTGCTCCAGTGTGTGCTCCCCTCTCCACAGGGCCACAGGTCCTGCCAGAAGCCTGCTCCAGTGCAGGCTTCCCATGGTGTCACAGCCTCCTTCGGGCATCCACCTGCTCCAGTGTGGTGGAGCACCCCACAGGCTGCAGGTGGATATCTGCTCCAGCGCCTGGAGCACCTCCTCCCCTTCCTTCTTCACTGACCTTGGTGTCTGCAGAGTTTTCTCTCACATATTCTCACTCCTCTTTCCAGATGCAATTGGTGTTGCACAGCAGTTTTTCCCCCTTCTCAAATATGTTATCCCAGAGGCACTACCACCATCACTGAAGGCTCGGCTTTGGCCAGTGGCAGATCTGTCTTGGAGTCGGCCGGCATTGGTTCTGTCAGACATGGGGGAAGCTTCTCACAGAAGCCACTCCTGTAGCCCCCCTGCTACCTAAACCTTACCATGCAAACCCAATGCACTTATTTTGGAGGAAGAATTAACAACGCTCAAAGGGTCATGGGAAGCTCTCCACGATGGGAAAGCTGAGACTGGACTTTTTCCGTAAAATTTATATGTTCTAGTTCAAAGTGAAATTAATTTTGGACAATCCTCTAATCTTTGTTTTGTATAAAGTCAGGCTAGATAATCACAATGATTCTTTGTATCCTAACAAATCCCTAATAAGGAATGGGGGACCTGTTCCTACCTGTAAGTTTTGAAGTTTGCCTTAGAAAGGAAAGTTCTCAATTCTAATTTGGATCTCTGAAGATCTTCTCATTGCTCCCCATCTCAGATGCATGCAATATGGACAATCAATTGTGCTTCAGAAATTAAGCCTTGTGAAATAGTTGTGTACTACTATCTACTGTACTTACTCAAATGTAGTTATTGGAGACTGCTCATCAGTAGGACAGACTGTCCCACTTTCACAGTCAGGTGTACTTGGCAAGGCTCAGTATCTGAGGAGGCTTACTTAGTAAAGCCCTTGAGGTTCACTGATGTAGAACAAATGCCACAAAGTCTCTGAGTTCACTCGGAGAAAAAGTAAACGGTACAATGCACACACAAGTCCCTCCCCAGACCAAAGCAAACTAGATTATCTATTATGAAGTAGTACCAAACTCTGATACAAAGGTGAGCTTTAGAATGTGGAGAGTTGCCTTTTTCTTTTCCTGAGATCCTCTTACGTGCTTGTATCAGTGTAGGAAAGTGGAGTATTGTATCTTAGAAAAAGATACAATATTATATTTATATTTAGGTTGCCCAGGGAAGCTGTGGATGCCCCGTCCCTGGAAGTGTTCAAGGCCAGGCTGGATGGGGCTTTGAGCAGCCTGGTCTAGTGGGAGGTGTCCCTGCCCAGGGCAGGGGGTTGGAACTAGATGATCTTGAGGTCCCTTCCAACCTGAACCATTTTATGATTCTATGATTGGTATCTTACTGGGAGGTAAAAAAATCTAACTTAACTCAAAAGTCTAACTGTGTCATTTCAGTACACAAAAGCAAATTTCACCCACAGCAGTCCCACTAGCCAATTTACCAACAGATGTTGTTTTACAGGGAGATCTATTAAATGAATTTGTCCTTCATTAAGAGACACTATGTTATAAAGTTTCCCCCCGATAGCCTTCCAAAGCACACTTGCTCCCAATTTGGTTGAAGTCCAGTCTTTGCTATAAAGTGCAAAATACTTGGCTGCTAACTAAAAATATATAGCAAGCAAGAAACACTTTTTAATTAATATAAAAGAAGTAGTTGTATTATTAATAGTGGTACTGGGAAAAAGTCAGTTTTATTTTTCCTCCTAAATTATTATTATATGTCTCCCACTGCTGGCATTTTCTTTGAAATAATCGTCCTTTTTCCAAAAGGTAATGGATACTTTTACCTTCCATACTTTCCCTTTATGAGCATTTATAAGCCTCACTGCACATACTTTATCCAACAGGTAAGGTTCTACCTTATAAAAAAGCAATTTAGCTTTATAGATTTGGCAATACTGAACACTTGGTTAAATGAAGGGTGCCTCATTTAAGAAATAGCATATCTGAAAGGGCCTGTTATCACAGTTTTAAGTCGGTAAAAAACCCACCATCCAGTACACTACTTTGATACAGATGGAAACTATTGCTTCTGGCATAGTCTCACATTGCTGCGTGCGTGGAGATCTCTGAGTATATGCTTCAGCTTAGCTGGAGAAGTGTTGGTGTATATCTTCAGGATGATTTCTTTTTATTTGAAACTGTGTTCTTTTGTATAGGAAAACATTTGTACAGAAATTTGATACATTATTTGCTCAAGTTTTTAAGATACATTGCTTTCCAAAATAAGGGACTTCAGAGGAAGCATTTCTAGGACAAGACTGAATCAGAATGAAATTTTTCAGTATTAAATGTTACACTTTCTGTATTCCAATTTTAATCAATTTAAAATTCAGGCATCCCAAAATTGTTTTCATTTGAAAGAAAAACAAGTCAGAAATGGCAGAAAGTTGTAATTAAATATTAGGTTTTACAATGTTAGAGATTAACATTTTATAATAACCCCAGGTTATTTGATATTATTTTTAAGTTGGCAGAAAATAAAATATGCAAATATCAGGGCATTTGAGGGTCACTTTGTCAGCTATGCCTATGGTCATTTTTTATTAGAACATTAGCTGATTGACTTTAAAAGTTAATCTGTTAAACAGAGTAAGAGTGCTTTTGCACAATTTTAACCTTAAAATAAGACTCCTTTATTTTCATTCAGCACACAGTAGTTTGAGGTATCTTGTAAAACTCTGATTTTTTTTCTTTTTTTTTTCTTTTTTCTTTTTTTTTGGCAGGGGGTAATTTAAAAGTAATCTAACTTTATTTTATGCTAAGTAACTTCTAGTGGGTTTGTATTTGTTTGTTTGTTTGTTTGTTTGTTTTTTCAGAATTAGGGGGTGGTTTTCTGGTGTGTTTGTTGCTTTGGGATGGAACCTCTTTGTCTCTAAGTGATAATTTAATATGAATAGGAACAGATGACCTTAGGTCTTAGTCGTAACAATCTCTCCCTACTTCTGAAATGTTCCCCAAGATATCCAAATACCTTTCAGCTGATTTGTCCTGGTGATCCTTTAGCCATAACAAAGTTGGGGAAGTTTCTTACAACTCTCTATTATTGTATTTTGTAAACAATTTATTTACCACTTCTTTAGAGCTGTTGTCACCCATAATCCTCTCTTGTGTACCACTGACAGAGTGACCTTCATACTCACTGGCTCATCCATCATACAATGAACTTTTCACTCTACACCATGCTCATCCCTTCCTAGTAAGGAAAACCTTTGTCCACATCCCACTTTGCCATTCACTAGAGATTCTGTACTCGTGCAAATGTGTATCAGAAATGAAAAAGCAGGAAGTGGAAAAAGATCACTAGTTCAGCACCTTTGAAAGTTGGTACAGATGGTTACCTTTAAAGCACATCTATCACTCTCATTTGCGGTGCTTTAGCTGATAAGCCGCCCACATTTGTATTCCCTCATTTGACAGAAGCTACCTAGTGAATCAGTAACAGTGAAAAACTAATTGCCATTTGAGAAATGCACCTCCCCTCTACTGCAGGGTGCTCCGTGTGTTTGGCTCACATGCCTAAATTTAAGTATCCCAATGAAAAGTGTTTGCTTTTTAAATCATAAACAAACTCCTTAAATGAGCCATATTAAAGAATGCAGATAAAATTATACTTCCTATGTTTTGTAATTGACAAAGTTTGTTTTCAAAGTCGCTACACAAAAGACTATTAAGGACAGGGGATTAACCCTGTTCACATATTTATGCACAAGGTCTTGTGTACTCTGGAACTAAAATGTTTCTGACTCCTCCAGCGAACAGGTTAAAACACTCCATTTTTATGCAGTTCTATTTGTATTTAATTATTATTTTTCTCCGCTTTTATTGATATGATACTTGACTAAAACCTAATCTCAGATTTTTAAAATCACCTCTTCAACTGCTTATTCTTTGTGGATATAGCACTAGCAGCATTTTGAGAGTTTCAATGACTATGTGATGCCCTTGGTAAAAAAAACTCAGAAATGTTTACTCTTAAGTTGGCACAATGACATAGAGTAGGAAGTGGGTTATTGGATTTCTATGACTTGTTATTGTTTACCATTTGTTCTTTTATTCTATTTTTCCAGAGATTTTCAGAAAAGGTTTAAAATAACTTATGCTTATTCATTCTTTTAAATTATATATGAGAGAATAAATCGTGGAAAGACCTCAAGCTTAGAAAAGGGGAAGAGAATTATTGAGCTGTATTTAGCTATAGCAAGATTCACAGCAAAATGTATAGCTAATGTTGAAAACTAAGGATTGGCACTGGTATTGACAGATAATGAACGTAAGTAGACTTTGTTATGTTTAAAGCATTGTTTCAGTTGCTTCATGAAGATAGAGTTGGACTCCAAATATTTTCTATTTGCTATTCTCTATCACAAAGTCCTATTTACAAAATATTGCAAATTAGCTACTTATCAAGAATTTATCTGCTTTTATAAGAAAAAAAATCCAAACAAACAAACAAACAAAAGAACAACACAAAACCAAAACAACAAACTTTTTAGACTAAAATCCATGACTGGAAATCTAATTAGGCTATAAATGCCCTGTGAACATTTTTTTTTGTCATTGCAATTGAAAGAGTCTTTCTACATTTTATTCAAATATTTTGTTGTTTTGCTAATCCCAGAATCATGGACTTGAACTGTCTCTCAGAGATGTTGACATAACTCAAAAATACACGCTAATTTGCACTAGAGAAAGTGAGTCATTACAATACAGGATAAAGAAGTATCTAACTCAGAAATCTTCATTTACCAAGGTTTGGTCAGACCTTACTGGTATTTTCTACAGCTTTTCCTCATAGGTGCTAATCCATGAAACTTCCAAACCTTTATTTCCGAGTTGCATAAATTTAATTGCCAAAAAGGTTTTTTGTTTAAAATTTGGGCCTTTTAGTTGCGCCCAGAGAAATAATACAAGGAAGTGAAATATTTTGAAGCTAAACCCTAAGCAGCAAGAGTAGTACTAATAAAAGTAAGTTGAAGCTGAATTTGAATTTGCGTGTTTGTCAGAGACTGATTTTTTATATATATTTTTTTTAAATGACACTCCTTCCTCTTTGGTTTGCTGTATATGGACTTCTTTATGGGTTATATGCTTAGGGAGAGCTCCTTTTCCCTTCTTTTATGGGTAAATTATATAAATAGTTTTGATACAAGTTTACAATAAACAATGGCAGAGATTTGCAGAGTGAGCTCCACTAGGTTAAGGAAAATTACTTGAGGTAAGCACCTAAAAACTACAAATGCCTTTGAAACATCTTTTTAGGTTGTAGATTTTTAGGACTAACTTCCACTTTGGTGGATGAAGCCTTTGCTGCCCACAAAACAGAAGTACCTCTTAGTTACAGTGGACCCAAATGCAGAAGATATTTCTCATTTCTACTGATTAGCAAAACAAGGTGCTGTGAAAGTGGGCATGATCTGCCAGGCATCAGGCAACTAAGAAGAGTTCACAGTACCTGTAAGGGAAGTAGATTTACTTCTCTTCAAGACGACAACCACTTGTACTCAACTAAATATTCACTTGCCAAACTTTTAGGACCCTTCTGCCCAGCTCAAAGACTTAATACGCAGAAGAAATCAATTTGTGCCTCGTCAGTGTAGCAGTGATGTTAAAGGTCAGGATTTCCTTCCCAATATGTTGATGCCACAATAAGAAATTACAAAAATATTGTACATCAGCTAAAGACAAAATGTCAAAAAAAAAATCAGCTACTGAGAACCTTAGCTTAACTATTGAAATTAATCTCCTTATAACTAATGGAAGTCAGAGAGGACTTTATCATTGGATTTCCATTCAGTTACACAACCTGCATGCAGGGTCAATAACAAACAAAAATAAAATATTTTAGCATTTCTAAAGGGAATGACTGCAACAGCAGACCAGCTTTAAGCACGAAGGGAAGCCTTTTGCAAGTAGAAAGTACGGTGCCAAACAGGTTGAGTTAATACCGTTTTTTCTGTTTTTCTGCCTTGTCTCTCAATCTTAAGTCAGCTGAGCAGCAGCTTTCTTAGTGGGAAAAAACAGGAGGAGGTCAGGCGGAATGACCTCCCTATTTTGTCTCCCAGTGGCCTGCCTCCCATTTACTACACCTTTTGACATCCTTAAGTAGATATCTCTTTAAGTGTTCAGTCAGTAAAACAAACTGAAATGCAGGCACAGGAAAGGGGGATGGGGAAAGAAGTATACACTGTAGGGCTTAGACTGAACGAACGTAAGGCACACGCAACTCATGAATGCTGTGTCTTACTTCTTCAGCCATGGATCAAAAATAGTCTATTGTTCCACTTATTCAAAAAATACTAATTTACAGTTTACTACTAAACTACTACAGTTTTCAAACTTCGTCACTGAGTACCACTTTTGAGAAATAGCCCGTATTCTAAAATAAGCTTGAGTTACATTTCATGGACTCCATTCAGATTTGCTAATCCATGGAACTTACTAACTTGACTAATGAACGAAGAGTGAGGAATGCTGGTGTGTATCGTACGTAATGAATCCATGCAATGCATATATGAGAAATCAATTCATTGAGTAGCTGTGGTGGAACACATGGGAGATGTGTGATAATGGGATCTATGGCTTGGAGAATATTATTTCAAGACTGTTGTGGAAATGTTCCAGATGTTTTGCAAAACTTTTAAGAGCTTTTTTCAATTTGTAAATTACACATTTCCCATCTCTTGCCATTATCCATTAATTAAACAGCCTAAATATTATGCTATGAAAAGAAATTCTTAAATAAATATCAGATGCAACCCATGTACTTTAAATAACCAGGACCATAAATTTCAACATCCTTTACTGGTTGGATGTACCTGTTTTTCCCTAAAAAAGAAAGCTGAAAGATGCCGTAGGGATTTAAGACTGCAGTCATTGGTAAAGCACTTTACAAGAAAATGAATTTAAAAGATTCAAATAGGACTATGAGCCATGCTCAACATATCAAAAAGCTGGTGAGTCTTTTTTTTTTTCAGAATTCTTATTCATTTCTCCTCTGATTGTCACAGTGTTAAAGCCGATCTAAAGTTCTTATGTTAATCAGTTCATTTCAATATCCATAAAAACGGGAAGTTTCAAGTACACAATATTTTTCATGAAAGAGTAAGGATTTTAGGAAGATCAGACTCATACAGCTGTAATTGGGTACATATCTTTCTTTCAAGTTTAATTCATTTGAATGGCATTTCTTTTTTAAAATTTGAAAAATGAAATTGTCTTTCATTATCTTTTTCTGAATCTCACTGTGCATCTCCCCACCCTGCATATTTTAAAGTAACTTCCCAAGCACAAAACCTACTTTTTTTCAGTAATTTGTTATTAATTTTAATAAAAACAATCCCTACTCAGAAAAAATCTCTCAGTAAACGAACTATTAAGTTATTGTTTATATCAGTAAAGTATGTAATTTTCCATTGCTGCACATACCACCTAGTTTGTGAAAGTCAAACTAGGTATTAGTACTGTGTCAGATGAAAGAAAAAGGAAAGTATTAAGAAATCAATTTTTGTCAGTAAGGGGAGCAAATATGAATGAAATACAGAGATATCTGGCTTCAGATGTGCTAATAGCAAAAGAATTCAGAAAAAGTCAACAACATCAATGATATATTTAAAGAAGTCACTAATTCACATCCCAGAGATCTGCTAAAACATGTGTTAGCACACAGCACTGCCATGTACTTGGAGAAGGCAAGGCATATCGTAGACCTGAAGACTCTGTTTCCTTTGAAAAGAAATCTCTGGATAACAATAAATGGGACAAAAGATCCTGCCTGGATTTGGTCAAAACTTTTTAATAAACTTTATTTTTTCAGAAGTATGCTTCTTTGGCAAAGCCAAGCATTTCTGCAATGACACATAAAGCTTTTGATGGGAGGATTCGAGTTTCATGGTTGTGTGGGTAATCTGGATGTTTTAAACAAATCTACTTTAGGGTAAACACAGGATTTATGTTTGCTCCATGAAACCAAGCAGCTGCATCAGCGTAATGCTGCTCACCTATTAAGCCCTTCCAAAAGGAAAGGTATTTTAGCTCAGAATCGACACTGTGATCACCCGACTTCCAAAGTGGGGTTATTCAGGAGCTCACGTGCAGGCAGAAGTAGTCCAGGAGAGCCCCTCAATACGCAAACACTCATCTAGAGCAAAGGCACTGCATTCTCATAGTTAGGCAGTGACAGCAGTCCCTCTCTATACTTTATTCACCAAGAGATTATTTCTCTTGGAGATATCCTTTCTGGAGAAAGGCAGAGGAATGAAGGAATCAGCCTTTGCATCCCTAAATACTGTGCACGAAATTCTGAAATTCTAGAGCACGCTATTGAAAATATGACAACAGGATACTTAGCCTAGACTTTGAAGACAAAACCATTCCCAAAACATTCAAAATCCTTTTCATTAGGAACTGTCTTCCACTTTAGTTGTATGAAAAGAATAGATTTACATTATGTTCACTTTTTAAACTTTTGGTGATGATCTGATCAGAAAAATTTGGGGGTTTTGTCCACATTTGACAAATTAAATTTCTTTGCATATTTAGACAAGTCTGTTGCATATTTTAAAAAATGCTCTATTTTCTTTTACAAGTAACTATTTTAAGATCAGTTTACATAACGGAGACACAAGTAACATATTTTTCTCTTCAGTGGTTAACACATTTCTTAAGCCGGCCTTCTGAACTTGGCATTTTCTCTTCAAAATGTCCCATTAATTCCTATTAGGGAGCTACTAGTAAAGAAAATTGCATGTTAACTTTTATCAATCTGTATGAATAAATGTTAACCATTCTCAGTTAAAAGCTCTCCTTTTAGCTCCACTCAAGTGAAAACACCTAAAGCAGTGCACACGTTGGCAAATCATTCAGAAGATTAATGCACTTAGGCCTGTACAAAGAGTCAGAGATGTGTATTAGCATTATAGATTTTAATTTGAAATGATGTCAGTCTTTTCTCAGCTGCATTGTAGTGCAAGGACTGCCATCTGCTTATAATAATGAATCTGACAATCCACGTAAATGTGATTTGCTGCTCCTTTTGCCAACATAATGGCCTGGATATTGATCCTAATGGTGGAGCAGTTGCTGCCATTTCATTCAATAGAAGTGGGAGGACAGGGTGCAAGAAGGAAATTTCCAGGACTTCTGCTGGAATGACAGCTAAGAACAGAGCTGTGGGGTTTTCACTGTGAGAGGGGACGTGGATATTCCTCATTCTCAGTTTTCTCCTGGAACAAACCACAGAACTCACAACTCCCAAGACAAAACAAACAAAAATAAAAATTAATATCTCTAAGGAAAAGGAGCTCGCAACAAGAAAGAGCTAAAATAAAAAATTTCCCCCCTGTACAGCTGTTCAGCTCTTCATTTTTGCTTCTGTTGTTGATGACAATTGGGATCGTAAAAGCGGGAGAAAAAGTGTCGTAATAGTCTCCGCATTGTAAGGCAAGTTTGCAGCCTGGCAGTGACTTTTCTCTGCGTTGGGAGAAAGGAGATGTCTGAGGTACAGCGTTTTGTATCTCTGTCTAGTTTCTTCATGAGCACTTACACCCTTGAAGAAAAGCATTCAATGGCAAAAGCTAAGTGCCATTCAGAAGTCACAGATCTCAGAGGGAAACTTCTCTCCGGCTAATAGTAAATGCAGGGATTTCATGCCTGCCATTTTTATCACCGCAGTGCAGAACTGCAGGTGTCCCTCAGGATGGCTTTCCTCCAGGATATGGAACCCAGTTTCCCAGGAAGTGCTCAGACGCGGAGCTGTCTAGAAGAGAGAAGAGGGGCTATTTCCCTAAGCTACAACAATTATTATGTCTAAGTTGATTCTAACTCCACTGTTAATGTGATTTGTGTGGGGCCCGACAGCATTACAGTACCTTTATAAGAGGGTGCACAGCTGTTTCCATGACAGCCAGAAGAGGTAGGGATGGAAAATGCCATTTGAGATAGCTCAGAAGTGTTTGATTGGTACAAGACATAAGGTCAGCAGCTTTAACAAGTAAACTCCTGTAACACTCAGGCTGATTTTCTTTAAAAAGCGGCATTCACAAGTATTGGCATGTTAATTATTAATAGATTTTTAACCAAAGTAGTTAAAAGATAAAGATGCTGTTAATTTTACCTTAACCAATTCCCAGGCCAGGCAGTGTGATCTCAGTGACTGAAATACTAATCTCCATGGGTGTTTGAGGTGGTTGCTCACACCGACACTCAAATTTTACAGCATACCAAAGAGTGATATATGAAGCAGCTTATATATAAATGCATTCCCTAACTTTTCCTTTACTTCAAACGGCTTTAACTACTGATTTTTCAACTTTCATTTCAAACCTTGTAGATTGTTATATTTATAAATGGAACAGACACTGCTCATTTCAAGATATGCCCAACAATCCATCATCTTAATGTCATTTGATCTCCTAGGACTAGAATTTTGAAAATGTGCTCTCAAAGTGTAAAACAAGTAAGAGCTGCAGCGTGCATGTAAAATTTCTGTATTATTCTATCAACCCTAACCACATAGCTTCTTGATTTAATACAGTACATCCTAGAATACCTTGCACCCTCTGCCTTACTTGAAGGAATAGGCATTTATTGTTTATTTCCCACAAAGCAGTGCAGCAGCGAGCAAAAGCCCAGTAAGAGGCAGAGAACCTACACAAAAACGGAGGGCATGAAAGAAACAGAATAAAAGAAAAAAAATAATCCCAAACACATATCCAAGAAGCTTACATAAACAGCATAAACAATAACCAAATCAGCACAAAACTTATTCTCTTATCTTTTATCTGATGATTGGTGATAATGAAAAACACCAGTGATACTCATCTGACAGTCCAAAAAACCCACCTGCCCTTAGGCAAAAAGGAAAACAGAATTGGGCATAACCATAGAAAGGCATTATTCTCAGACATGTATATAAAACTGAGGTGACTTACTACTAATGACAGGCTCTTGTGAGACTGACACAGTGCATCTCAAACAGAAACACATCTCATAATGGGGGAGAAAATTGTTCTCTCGTCTTCACTCCTATTATTCCCCTCCAGCGTTTCTGCTCACATAGCGGCAGACGAGCACCTCCAACACAGGCCCTCAGGTCTGACACCCAGTCCCCTCACATAGTGAACCTTCATTTTTCTCCAGTGAAGACCTGCTTTCCCACAGGTGTTCCCCAGTGGGCTCTTCAGGCTCTTCTTAGAGCTGCATTTCCACTAGTTTTCTTTTTCTGAGAGGAAAGGTCAGGTTAAAAAAAAAAAAAAGTTAAAATTAATATCACTCCATTATTTCCCTGTGTGGAAATCATTATGTAAAACCTGTTTGCAATCAGAGTGGATGCCTTTAGAAGATGTGGATTGGATCCGGATGCTTTCTGCCCTCTTTGGTTAATACCTGTTAGCCATATTTCACTACTGTTTAAGCTACTATCAGCTATCCAGTACAGATATCCAGATGCATGTATTTTATTTTTATTCAACCTTCTAAACCCCCTTGTCATAGGAAGAAGAGCAACCATTTTGGTTAGGTACAAACCAGTAGGAAGAAAACTTGCGTTCCAGTCCCAGTTTAGGAGGCTGTAGGTGTGTAAGCTGCAGAATCTCATGACTAGCTTGTTTGTATCTCAATAAAACTGCTTTAGTAGGCACACTTTTCTTGGAAAGAGGAAACATTAAAACTGATATAAATATCTTTCAATTTGATGAAATACATATATTCCTCTGGGTTTCTATATAATTTCTTTCAGATTACAGCAATAATGTTTGTATATGCATGTGCATGCGTATAAATAAATAAGTACTCAATATACGTAGCCTAACCATATAGCAGATGTTCATTTATAGCTTGGGCACATGCCTCAAACCAGATAAACCAACTTCAGAAAAGAGCACCGTGAAAACTGCTAGCATGGTGACAAACACACAATACCTCTTCACACATACTGCCAAATCTTCATTTCAGTCAAAAAGGAAATATTATTAGAGAAAGAATAAATGTTCAGCTGGGACTGGAACAAGTACATCTGTGAAAATACAAGTACAAGTGATGTGCAACTCTTAGTAGGAAGGTACCCCACCAAATCTCTCCCAGATGACAAGTGAATGTAGAGCCACAGCAGCACTTTGTCCATGCTGAGGACAGGAGCATCCATATTTCTCAAACTTACTGTTTTGGGCAGCATCAGCATCATGTCCTTTTGAATTTTTTTCTGAGAAGTGAAAGAACACTGACAGATCTAGAATACTATCCTGCAAGTTAAAACAGGAACACAGATTTTCTACCTTATGTGGAGCAGAAGGGGGTCTGGACCTGTGTCAGCTCTGAACTTTGCCAGCGGTCCCCTAAGGGACCACAACTGAATAGACTTCATTTGTCTGACAAGAAAGGACTTTGTTTTGGAGAGACCTTTCAAGGCTTCTGTCCAGGACAGTTACAGAAAAAAAAATTAGTACATTTTTCAATTGTAATTGGCATTTTTTTGTGATACGTCAGTAAATATGTGGTATGTGATTATACCTCCCAAAACATCTCATCTAAAACTTGCCTCTCTTCTTCAGTTTAACAATAACTCCTTTTCAGTAATTACAGTTAAAACCACTAAGTGGGAAGAGCCCATTTTTGAGTTTACAAGTATAAGCAGCCAAGAAAGTCTTTCTGCAGGAAAAAGAAACAAAAAAATGTTTGTCAGTGTTTCTTAATCAGCAGAAAGGGAGCAGCTGTCAGCCTGCCGGAATTCAGAATTTAGATGAGCTGTGAGGCCACACTTCTGCTACCCCGCATCTGGTTTGGAAACAAAGAAAAACCTGTCTTTGGTTGCTCTCATCTTGTAAGTACAACTACCGCATAGGTAATTAACACTCCATGATAAGGGCTTAGTTTTGCATATCTTCATTTCTACTGAGTCTTCCACAGTGTAAGTCTTCTTCCCACTTGCAATTTAAACAAAGGCCATGTAGAGGAGAGGAAACCTGAACTACTTCTGATGTTGCGGTGAAGTGAGGTAAATTTACTATTTCAGTTCATTTCCTGGAGAACACAACATGATATATAATACTTTAAACATATTTTTTAATTTTATCCTTAAAAGAGGAAGAGTACTCCTTCTCTTCCTCTCTAAAATGTTTAGAGGTTAACTTTCTTTGTGAAGTACATAAGTAATAGCAGTATTTTTAAGACATCCTTCGAAAACGAGAGGTCTTGGAATGTATTGGTGCTATGTAGTGAGAGCGGTGTTATTCGTTTGATGTTGTATGTAACATGAGTTCGGTTGTGCTGTCTATAAACTGATGAACAGAGTTTCACCTCTACAGGGGAACGAGACTTCTCTCGCTCTTTGCTTCCCATTCCACCTACAACAAAGTCCAGGCACAGAAGTGAGTCAGCACCGCTGTCTACAGGCCTTGCGGTCTGCATGGGTGGCAAACAGATGGAGGGGACAGACTCTTGCCCTCCTCCCTGGCTTGAACATCACATACGGTCGAGACAACTTGATCCTCTATGATTTCAGCCCATGAACCCATTCTATGGACCATGGATTTTTGAAAGCTTGGGAAATCCAAAGTTGCGTCAGGAAGGACATATTAAGGTAACACTGTCCATAAGATAAAGGAAAAAAACCATCACAAAATTCGGATTCTTTAAACACTCCTGATTTGATTTTTTCCTCTGTGATTTTGAGAAGTGAACCCAAGTACACAGACATTTTACAATCTTGTAAAGTTCTTCTAAACTCCTAGAAGGAGACTTTGTTTATATATTTTCACATAAAAATGCTTAGAAAAAATTTCTAGTATGTCAGCTAACCAAAGTTTCCCAGTTGTGTCTTTGTTTTATTTCAGTTTTAGTTTTTCACAGTCCATTTCTGCTTAACTGTTACGTGAAAGATAAGGTTGTCATGCTGTCTGAATAAAAAAAGAAATACAATTTTCCTATACTAAAATGTACTGGCCTTGTGCCACTGTTAAAATTAAATTTGTCCAATACCAGTTAGCTGCAGCAAACATTTTTATGGCAATAGTTGGCAAAGAGAAGAGAGCTTTCTGGGTTTTTTTGTTGCTCCATTTCTCTGAAACAATGGCAAGAATTGACACTGTCTATTCAGTGTAGAAGATAGGCTGTCAAGTAAAGCAAGACAAATGTGATGTCCTGACTGATTATTTCCTTAGATACTAAATCAATGAGCTTATTATCACAGCAATTATGGTACTAATGTAAACAGATGCTATGTATAGACAACTGGTTAACAATAAGGTAGGCAGAGTGTACTATTGTTTTTTCTTACACAAAAAATTATTTGGAGCATGTTATATTACAAATAACATTTGATCTTCAGTTCATATGTATCAGTTAACTGAATATATGCTGTATCACATGGTTTTGCATGTAGGAAAGATGTTCTGTAAAGGAGTAGTCATTTTCCACATAATTAAAGTTGAACTTGTGTAATCTTTATTATTACCAGCATTAATGTTCTTATCTATATCAATCAGTAATAAAATTCAGGGGTTCTGAAATAAGAAAGTAACACTACAGTTCTGCCCACAAATTAATTCTACCAATTTAGTCTCAATGCAATTTGTTATGTAGTTTATAATGGAAACAATGGAAAAAAGCAATATCCTGTACGATGGCTCAAATTATTTTGAGCTCAACACAGCTCAACCTGAACTTCCAGTCTGTTCTTCTATTTCATAAATAATTCTCTCTAAATTTCTAAATCCTTCTCATTTCTGGTCATTGTATGTGTGCTTTAGAGAAATCTGGTATGCATCAAATAAATCATTCTAAACCTAGGAGCATTTATAATGCTATGTCTTTATAGTGGAAAATAGTTCCTTTCCATAAGACAATTCCATCAGCTTTTAAGCTTCCTGAATACAGTTGTGTATTCAGGATATGTACACTATTCAGCCAAAAAAAGTGGTAAATCAGAGTAAATTCGTATGTGAGTTGTGTAAGAAAGAACCATTAACCAGTATTTGACCTGATGGCAGGATTATTCTACACTACACTGTGGTCTTTTAATTCGAAGGAGTCTAGCAAGTGCTAATAATGAAGATACGGAGCTAGTCTAGATATAACAGAGACCAGGTTAGAAAACAATTTGTCAGAAAATGTTGCTTCACCAAGCGCAAAACTTTTCATGAGAATGCTGATTACTTCACAGAGCCCTCACCACAGAGAGTTTTGACTCCTCTGAATGCAAACAGTGAGAAACTTCAGAAATATTTTGTTTCCCCAAATTGGATTAAGAATAAATAGCAGATAAAAAATTCCTGCAATTTCTCTTTTCCTCACTGTTATTGAATATATGAGAGTGAAAGAAGCAGTCATATTTCTCCTTACTCTCCTATAGAAAGAATTTACATGGAAAGGTTCCTGCTTACCATCATGTTAAAGTGAAAAACCCAGTTATTTTCTAAGACATTTTCGAAGCAGCAAGATCTTTCCTGAGCTATTTAGGATGGCTCTTTAGCAAAACTACACTAATTTTATGTTCTCTGTGTTCTATAAAAAGCTGAGTACTAATTGAAAATAACCAAAAAAGAAACATTTCCCCAAAGGTCTATGAGTTTGAACAGCAAAGAATGAGCCAAAAGTTTTAGCCACAGGACATTTTCCTCTGTGAGCACTGCAAGAGTTTATTTTCATGAGATCTTATAATGTTCTAACGTGTTTGGAAGTAGGTCACTTCAGATACTTGCATTCTACAAAGCTGTTATATATATGTACATGTGTACCAACAACCTCAAAGTGCATTTTCCTGGTCTGGCACCTGATTCTGTACCACTGGAGAGAGAAGTACTGTCACTACTGCATCACTGAAAAGAGGGGGTGCAGGATTAGCCTCTTAGCAAGAGCACACTTGAAAACCCTTTCACAGGCAGCATATGATTTTTTGGTGTTGTCACCAAACTGCCAAAATATACTTTCCCTGGAAAACAGGGAAAAACAGTCAAAAACATTTTTTCTTTTTTCTATGACAGCTATCAGTCCTAGGTGTTTATAATCATACGTATATTTTGTGCTAAGTATATCATCCGGCAGTTTTCATTCAGAAATGAACTATTTAAAGTTAAAATTTTAAAAATCCCTCTGTAAAAAAACCATAGAGATCAAGTGGAAAATGATGTGCGAAAGAAAGCAAGGACAAATTACAGTCTTATCATGGAATATTTAATACAAAAAAAAAATAATCCTTAAATTCACAAATAAGGAAAGTGACAAACGTACTTGTTTTTACTAGTAAAAAAACCCAACATCTTGGTGCGCCTTTGAAAACATCAGGGAAGTTGCAGGTAAAAGACTGTATAAAAAGTTGCTCAGAGATCACACACAATTAAAGAAAAAATAATTTACAGAAGTTCAAAATTCATGAAGACTTCTCTATACAATATATAAATCTTCTACAATATAATTTGCATTTATTACACGTGGCAGATACATTGCAGTTATATCTATTTTAATATCTGTTAGCTTTAGTACAGAGTATTCGTCTCTGTCTTCAGAGAATTTCTCTCCCTCTCTCCTGCAAAATTTAATTTTGTCACTTTTGAAATACTAGAACAAAACAGCTCTTTTTAAAGATAATTTTTGATGAAAAATAATATGTCTTTGTTTAAAACCACAAACTAGGCATATCATTAGTTGTGGTTTCTGTTCTTTGTGACTAAATACATCATTGGCTTTCAATATACTGTTTTCCACTCCTGGGATGCACTGCTGATCCGAAAGACATGAGGAAGATGAGAGAGCCTTCAGTTCCTCAGCTTACTCAGAAAATAATGATAAGTTTTCTCAGGTTACTAGGGAAATATTGTTGCAATATTTAGCAGTCACTTTGTTTTAAAATTAAGTGTAATTTGAAGAGAAAATCTTGGGAGTGTGGGTCAAACTCATTCTCTCTCTCTTCTGGTGTTTTTGAAGACTTGAGAAAAATGTTGGTGTCATGAGTCTTCCATTCAAGGTAAAGAACCATTGTTTTCAAGAAGAAATGTTTATAATCACTGTTAGTCATTATTCCAGTTTTCCTCATGCATATTTCAGGGTCTATTAATTTCTGGTATTATTATGCAGGATACTATATGCTGTAGCTTCATAACTTCAATGGTATTACAAGAGAGAGAAATTATTCCACAAGAACAAACTGAGACCAAAGAGTTTTGCCATATTCTAGCACATGTAGAATCTCTGTTGCTGTGTGTTCTTAATATTTATTCATTTTACTAACTGTGCGCAGCAGTATCTTTACAGTAAAAGTATTAAAACAAAAAGAAACCAAACCATTTTAAAAACTCATCATTTTTACACCACTCAAGAAAAGATATCACATTTTACAGACACAGCTGACTGATATTTTTAAAGAAATGGCAGTATTTATTTATTACTTCTATCAGTGGTTAATAAATAAGATAAAGGTTTTTAGTTTTGTGGTTTTAATTTCTTTTAAAATCATGTATTATTGCATTGGACGTAATAAATCAAATGGTTTGCTATCTCATCCACTATCCAAGCAGTTCTATTGATCGGTGATGAATGAGTCCCCAAATTGCCTACTGTGTGCTCTATTCATGCACACTGGAATGCTTGTTTTAGCTACGCTTATTGTGAGAATGAAAAAAAAAAAAAGGACAGCAAAGCTGCAGGTGTGGGAAAATTAAGAAGCTTTGCCAAGGAAGGTCAGAACCTTGGATGTGCTGAACAGCTCTAAAATACTCTTAGAGATTGACTTAAGGTGTGAGACATCTGCCTTTCATTTTCTGACTGTATCTTAACTCAGACAATTGCAAATCAAAAACTAGAGGTCTTTTGAAAGTTGGATCACATACTGGAGAACAAAAGGAAATCTTAAATTGGCTCAGGCAACAATGGTAAACATACAGAAAGGGGATATTCTTTCCTTTCTCCCCTTTCATTGCATATATGCTACTCAACAACGTATTTATAAAAACAAGTAGAAGTCCATTTCCTCATGGCTGGTTTTCTACTTGGTTCTTTCACACTCTTCCAGAGGCTTTTAGCTCATCACTGCTCATTGTAAGCTCGGTGCAGCACTGAACGCTCTTTGTGCTCAGAGATGACATGCCAGGTCCCATAAATGATGCAGAGCTGAGCAGTGTTTAAGCCACATTTGCTTAAGTGTGTGCAATAGCAGGCAAATGGCAGAGAAGTCAATTTTGAACTTCAAGAGAACTAAAATAAGTCTCACTTTACCCTAAAGATAAATTCCATCTCAACTTTTTAAAAGGACAGCATTCAGAAAATAAAAATGATTAGATAATATGCTTTTTCTGTGGTCAGCAAAACCAGGCTTCTCACAGTCAGGAAAAACAACAGTTGTCAGGAAAAACAACAGTTGTTTCCACCAATGCATACACAGGCAGAAAAAAAAAAAAGGTAGTATGTGCTGTCTTTTTTCTAGGATGTATTTTTTACAGTCATTGGAAAAGACAGATATTCAGAGCCAAATGTTCTAACACGAATTTTAGAATCTGACTGTAGGAATCCTTATTTTAAAATGTTGAATCTAAAATAAAAATTCAAAATAAAAATACAGATTAACCACCTTTTTTTTTTTCCCCGGAAAGGCTGATTTTAACAAAAAGCAGTGATGGATCATCACATTTGGAAACTTGGCTACTAATAGATTTTTAATACGGATTTTAGGAATTAGATCCTATCTCTCACCAATCTTTTGCTTTCCACTGTTATTTGTCCTTTTAGAATCCTAAGCAATTAGATTTAAATTTTTGTTTGATTTGAGGTAGAATTTCTGCACATTATTCCTCTCACTCCAGTGTATTTTGGATATGGAAATGATCCATGCACTTTTGCAGAGCGCATGCCTGTAGACAGAAGGAGAAAATGGTAGGGGGAGCTTGAAGCACTTGAAAGGAAAAATGTAAAAATATAAATATGAAAAAATTATTTTAAAGAAAACATTAAAATCACTTGGAAGTTTAGAATAACAATGGCGATAATGAAGCATGAAGGAACTAAAATCAGGTCATAGTGGCCAAAGTTTTGGATTAATCACAGTTTATCGCTGTCAGATTTTTCAGACTGTTGTCATTTGTCTAAGTATTTCCTCATGGAGCTAACCATCCCAATCTCTCATTCAATACAATACACATATACATTTGTTATAAATAAGCTAAATTAACACTAAATTCCCTTGCAGCATTCAGTAGTCCAATATTTTCTGGCAAAAACTACTGGAAAAAATTGAAAAATTTAGGAAAAGAGATTCTCATTTTCATTTAGGTGGCATTTGCATTTCTAGAAATTTCAAGATGCTACAGTGTTTAGAAACTACATTTGGTGATCCACGTGTAACACAAATCAGTTTTCACATCACATATATAGTAACAAAACATAATTCTAAAACCACACATCATGTTTAGTGAAATACAGAATGGAAGTCAGAAACTCCTGAGTTTTACGTCAGCCACTGCAGTTCTAACTTTTACATTTGAGCATCTCGCCCACCGTCCTTGACAGCTTCACGAGAGATTTGACTCCTAAGCCTGCCCTCCACCCTTGCTCCAGCAAATGACAAACGCAGACAAATAATCAGTAGGTGCTCATGGAGCCACAGTCACAAACAATGAAAGACACTTAAAAAGACAGACAGGGTACAGTATTTCCTACTTTATTTCAGAATCCAGGTAACACATTTAAGTCCTAGACAGGAAACAGCGTTGCCTGAATTCTAAAGTCCAAACTTTCATTTGCCCAAGCCTAGATTACCAGCAAAGCCCCTGTGCACTTCCTACAGCAACCAAAAGATGTTCACAGTCAATCTACTGACCCCCTGATGACTATTTGTCCTAAAGGCAGGATTGACAACACAGAATTTTTTACTAGGTTGGCCATTACTATGATCCTTGCTTTACACAACTTGCTTTGAGTCACTGGTTTGCCAAGGTGAAATAGTTCTTGTAAATATCTAAGATTCCTAATAACATAGGTCTGACTTTCTACAGACCAGGTATTTTGGACAACTGCTTTCTGAAGGAGACATTGAATCAGAAACAGCTAAAATTCTTATATTTTTATGTTATTGAAAAAGTAATTCCACTATGTAACCTTTAACAGTTAAGTTTAACCATGCACAGATGCAGCTGCTACTAAAACAAGGAGCAGAATTCATTCCAGATAGTCATTCTGCTAGATCTTTGAAGGCTATGGAGGAAATGAGCGTAGAGCTTCTAATAAAGCATTTACGAGCCAATTATGAATTTTGTGCATTTCTAGACTGGAAAGACTGGCTACTACACTAAGACATTCAAAGCAGCTTAACAGTATTATGCGTACATAAAAATAACATGAAATTGCAGCTTTCACCACAGGACTGTATATTAGTATTTTACATTTAACATGGTAAAGTTGTACATGAAAAGGCATATTCCTCTGTGTTAACCAGGGAGGAATGGTTTTGCCACTCAGGGATGCATTATTTATTTATTGATCAGGAGAAGAGATACCTGAAACTGTGGCTTTCTCAAATTATCCATCTTTGCTACCACTGAGTGAACACCAGACAAATGATACCGCCCTCTCTGAAATCAGCACATAGGATAATTTACTGATAATTCTAAGAGATCTGTAGAAATGACCTTAAATTAACATCTTTGCTCAACACTCAGAGCACTCTGCAGAGGATTAACTGAAACCTGAAGCAGTGAGTGCCAGTCACAATGTCATGTGCATTTTGCATACTCATTTCCATCCCAGACTGCTGAAACACAGAATATAAGGGGCAACAACAACAAAAAAATTCATCATCAAAATTATTTCAGAATTCCATAGCCTTTGTCTCCGCTCAGAATCAGTGAACCTCTGAGCAAGTAACAGCTACACCAGTAAGCAGCCTTGCCTACAATACCAACGAATTTGCTTTACAGTTTGAGATATCCACATTTTGATTCATATTCACACAGTTTCACACTTTTTGTGAAGACAATGGAACAAAAGGTCCTAACCTGAGACACAATTTTTGCCCCTATCCCAGCCTGGCAAAGACACTTGTTCTGTGTTAATTAATCTTATATTTAGAGTCAGAAGGAATAAATGGATAGAAGATCTTTTTTTCCATATTATGTTCTTCAAGGATACTTAAATAAGACATAATAGATCGCACATTTCAATTACTAAAAAATGCACAAGGACGGAGTCACACGTTTATAACCCTCAAAAACGCATAAACAACATATAAGTATTAAACAATTTCCTTGGCCTTAAAACCCTTTATTGCCTTGATTCTTTCTCCTCTATTTTTTAAAGGCAAAATCAAAATGTTTTGTTGTGTTGATCTTATTTTCAGTGTAATTTACTTTCAAGCTGATTTTGAAAGCTGTTTTAAAGTCCTAACTTTAGTGAAAAAGCAGCTACCACACAATAAAATCCTTGGGAAGAAATGTGATTTATGCAGATGAGTTTGTTAACAAAATTTACACATAAATGAGAACATTTTTTTCCATTCCGGTTGCTATTACAAAGAAACACTGGGAAGTAAATTATCTGTAGAAGAGTACAAGATAAAAAATGTATTAAAAGCTGTAAGAACGAAATTGAAATGTCAAACATAGTTACTTATAAAAAACAGGTGATAGGCTCCTCGTAAGATACCTATTAAAAAGAGTAATCAAAGTGAACTAAAATGACTTTAGTTCTCCCACCAAACTTGTGGCTTAAATTTTCCGCAGGTTTATTGCCTGTTTGCAGAGTTTCATTCACTTCTGGGCAGTGTAGGCATTCTGAAAGTTAAGGCTATATATGATAAGACTTTATTACCCACATACATAACATTTGAATTCTGCTACAGGTTTTCACAAAACCCAAAGAAATGCTTCTCAGCACTAAGATTTTATGCATGTCATAATCGTGATGTCCTGCAACCTCAGAAGACGGAAATGTGGTGCAAATACGGGTTTTAAAACCTCAAAAGGCTGGGAAGCCAAAACCAGGAGAGGAGGTCGTTGTGACCAAGGCTGCTCCTGCTCCTGGCTGCAGCATGCTTTTTCCTCAAGACACCCCCCCTTCCCATACCCCCAGCTCATTCCCAACCCCCGGTCCCACCACCCCTGGTCGCCTTCTGGTGGGGTGGTGACGCCTCCCACCCGGGACCTGCGGCCCTGGGACAATGGGGCTGGGAGCGTAAAGCATAGCGCTGTGACCGAAGCCTCCTCACCGGCAGGCCTTTTCAAGCCGATGGGAAGTAGGGCCACTTGAGCTGGACATGGCTGGCTTGTCAGTTCCTGACAACAAACTGTGTTTGGTACGCGGTGCATTCATGGGCAGTGTCATGCTTTTGTCCAGAGCTGTACCGTCTTTCCCCAGGCCGGCTTCTGGCTTTTGCGGCCGGGCAACTGTGTTGGGAAATCCACCCAAGCAGAAAGGGCCCCCCTGGCTGGTGATTTCTCACATTTAATTACTTGATTTTCCTTTCCTGCAGTCAGGAAGAAAATGGAATTACATCACGCGCCATGTAGCCTTGGAAAAGGACCGATTGTTTCTAATAGAGCCGCTGGCGACAGGCACAATACATGCGCTCCTTGTTTCACATCGGATATTAGATCCTCCAAACAAGTCCGAGTGCTCTTGCTCGGAGGATCCTCAATAGGGAACAAAGGCAACTAGGCTTCTCCTGTGTCACTCCCAGCACCCCACAAAAAGGAAATCTTCATTTAGGCACACTTCACACTTTCACTCTTTCCAAGCATCTTCTGAGAGTCAGCAAAAGGCTCTGAGAGTAACAGTTTGCTACGTGGAATTTGTGAGCTGTTATTTTAATCTGCCCATCAAGAATTAGTTAAATGCATATCTCTACCACTTCACTTAACCAGGCAGATGTGCCTGGCTGCAAATTTACAGGCACTAAGAAGTATGCGATGGGATTGTGATACTTGGCTCTGTGACTGTACAGTAATGACGGCTTATTAAATTAGGTACATTTCCCACAGCAGACAGATCTTGGGCAGTACTGCTGCAGTACTGACAACATATAAGAAAACCCAATGACTCAAACAAACAAAAAAACCCACAAGAATTACCATATTTGATCAGACCAGTGATGCATCTCACCCAGTACTGAGTCTCTAACGGCAGTGTAAGGAGGATGGGCAGCGAGAAGTATGGGTCCATAGAGTAATACCTCTCCATAATACAGCATATATGTCAAAAAATGCACAGTAGCACTTCCCTAGAATACCATCCCCACATGCAGTGATTTGTAGCTTAATCATTTTGTGAACTAGAGTATTTAATAGCCTTGGATGGACATCTCTCCTATCAATCTTGGCATTACCGGCACGCTCAGGCCTTGTTGCACAAAACACCTAAAAACGCTTTCCCCACATGTGTCCCAGTCCCTGGGAAGAGGCGTGCTTGAGGATCACCCAGGTACACCTTTCTTCCCAGCACATGTTCACTCTCATCATCGTCAAAATTGAGGTTCAGTGCCTGTGCTTCTAAACAGGCTTTCAAGGTCTGAGAAAAGGTTATTTCTTCTAGATGCTAAAAAAATGAATACATGGTACTAAAACAAGGCTTTCCTCAGCAATCAGTTTTAAACTTATCCACCTATGGGAAATATGTAGGCAAAACCTGTTTCTAACTGCTGGAGAAGGAGGTCATTATTTTGAGTACCCATGTTAAAACATTTCTCCTCTTCTCCTACCAATATCAGTCTCTGTGTGTGAATAGCATGAGATGAGAGCTGTTTTTTCATGCCACATGTGGACAGGAGGCCACAGAGTCAGTCCTACATCAAAAAGCAGGACCAGAATGCAATCACAATCAACAGCAGGGTATGGAGGAACACTTGTGGCAAGCAGACTTCAGACAGGGAGCATCATCAGGAGAGGATATAAGGAAGAGCAGATGGTATCAGCTGATGATACACCTGAAATAAAAATTACTGGAGCAACGTCACTTCCCAGATGATCCTGTAGATGAACTTATCAGAGAACTTCTTATTACTGCTAATGACATTAATGCATGAATGTTGTATTATCACAGTTATTTATTCCAAACAACAACAGGCCTCTAGGACTGACAATGTCTAAGGTAGATACGCTGTGTTCCTGTACCAAGAAAGGCAGAAGTCTCCAAGCTTTCACCGAGAACTTTTGGATTCAATATTAATGAACCACACAATATGAGTCCATATGGCTGGTGAGGCCTGAGCTGGAATTCATAGGACATCAGTCAGTGTACTGCAGGAGTCAGGTCTTATATATATTTTAGAATAGAGTTTGTTTTAATGGTATATTAAGCCACTTATGTCAATAATGAAAGAGAAGGGACAGATGTGGCTGAGCAGATCAACTAAGCTTTTTTAATGTTTTTAAATTATTTGTTCTGTTGTAGACCTACATTACCTAACAAAAGAAAAATAGATTTGACTTGTATACATTCTAATTACTTCTCTTATCTCTTCCCTACTACCTAAAAAGTACTACAGTTAGTCAAAAGCAGGAGTTTCTCTTTCACACATGTCTTTTGATATGTTTTTTAATGTTTTCATTCTGAGCTGTAACGAAACAAGTAATTTTGACGCTTCAATACTAGTGGCTGCTTTTGACACAAAAATAAAATACCCAATTTACAAATAATATTTCAAATTTTCAAAATAATAGTTCTCTAGCGGAACAGAAAGCAGTAGCAAAAGCACATTAAAAGATGCTTTACAGGAATTTGTGACAAAGTAGGTTTAACAAAAAGAGTACATTTGCCAAAACCAGGTGTTTTGCCTGAAAAAAAAAAAAAAAGAAACCAATAAATTTATTTTCTGGTCAGCTTGTCCGTCAGGAAAATAAATCCTGACATGTAAAACATACAGGGTCGAACACAGAAGACAGAAATCATTGCACTTCAAATTGGACCTCCATTCTGGGCTGCCCACAATTCAGTCTTTTTTTAGATCCTTCCACCAAAACCATACAAAAACCTGATCAGAGTGATTGATTAATGGAGCTGGATGAGTGCATTGTTAATACACAGTCACTCGGCACCTGAGGCAAAGTTGGACTGTAGGTATCTATGTTATAAAACTGCACCACAGCCATGCTCTGTCTAAAACTATGACACAGGTAAGGAACCAGGATGAATATAATGCACAGGTTGTAAGTTTAAATCATGCGTTTAACAGTATTAGTGGGCAACTGCCTCTCCTGGTGTAAGTGAACTTTCAGTGGAGCGTGTAGTGGCTTGATAACCCATAGTTTTTAAAGAGTTTAGGAGATGGCACTTCACCACATCTTAAAGAAGGGGAAGTCTGTGGAATACAGTGGGCAAATCCTGTAAAAAGGAAGAATGACAGCTCAGCAAAAAGTGATGAAACCACTTTAACTGCCTAGGGAAAAGGCTGACGGTGGATAACTGCACAGTATGGCAAAGCAAAGACTGAAGGTCATGTTCTCCCAGAAGGGGAGATGATGGGTGCTGGGTGAGCTGGAGAGTTCCTTGATGTGAGAACTCATTAAAACTTGCTGTAGCTGCTCTCTCTACAAGCCTGTGTAACTCTAAGATAAAACTCAGATACAATTCGATTTACCCTGTGCATGGACTGTATGTATCAAATCATAATCAGTTACTGGTATCTCCTAAAAACCCATGATTTTGATAACGCCTTCAGCTCAAACATTCCCAAACAACCTTGATATCAGACACAGGGCTAAGTTTATTCCCTAATTACATTTACTCTGTTTAATTTAAATTTATTTTTGCGACAATAGTACATAACGTGTTGAAGTACCATTGATATCCAAATGTTGTACAAAAGAATCCAGTGTTGAGATTTTCACGTATCTAGCAGCATCACCTAAGCCTCAGAAATATAAAAATACTTGACTTTACATGTGAAAATCTCCCACTATGACCTTAAGCACACCTGAATTATTTTAACATCCATATTGCTAAGTCATGGTTTAGGCAACTTTCTCTGCTCCACTCAAGAGTTACTTTCATGGTAATGCACGACTTCGAAACAACATCAAAGGGCACAGTATTTTCCTGGCATTTACTGTAAAGCTGAAGTTGATATGTTTGAAATGCCACAAGGTACCGGGCTCAACACTTAATGGAGCCCACACATGCCAAACTAACAAAGGTAGCATCCACTCGGTGCTTGAGCTAGACAGAAATTCAAATTATGTTTCCTGGTTACTTGCTTTAGGCGAAACTGCTTTCCCATGATCACAGAAGAACTCTGACTGTATTTTGATTCAGTGTTCACATATAAAGAACACTTGTTAATTGCCCATTTTAACACACAGTGAAATGTGTGAGATCAACACAACTGAAGACTTAAAGCCAGTTTGACACGTATCAAGTGGGTGCATTGAAAAGGCAACTTCAAAATCAAGGGATTGTTTTAAGTGGTTTAAACCTATCCTCTAAGCCAACTTTGTTGCTAAAAAGCTGCAGAGGTTTAAAATAAAAATAACACATTCTTAGCCAGTTTGCATTTCCTATTCAAAGAGCTTGTTCGTCTTTAATCTTAACTCTTTATCTCCAGAACCTTGAATGGGGGAAAAGGACAGAGACTATACCAGAATCCTTTGCTCTATCAACAGATACATGGGAATTAGAAAATAACCCTCTGCTCATTTGCCAATAGCCTTTGCAAGTCACCTAATTAGATGATTAAGTCATTAAAGGGATATGCGCATCTGAAAAGCCTCCAGTCAGCCTCTGAAATCAGAGGAGATAAAGACAAGACTCTTATTTCTTTTTTCTCTTACACTGAAAAGGTAATTAATCCATTTAACTCTGCCTAGCAGTGCTTTTCTATAGTAAAAAGGAGAGACTGAACCAGGATAGCTTTTCAGAAACACTCTTTGAAACACCAGAATGACAAATGCCTCTTTCTTTTGCATACCACATGAAGAAGTTAGGCTTAGCCCCCAGTGGTCAAAATTATTTAGACAAGAGATCAGCAGCACTCTGTGTAATGCTGACTTTGGTATTTGGGATGTTACTACCTGCTAATTTGAATTTTTTGTAGCTCAGTACAAAGTCTCTCTCCACAGAAGCGTCTAAGGCTGGTAAATAAAATTCTGGAGATAAAGTTATGCGGCACCTTTCACCTCCTCCTATGCAGGCTTCACAGAATCAGTCTTGGGTACGTGTTACCTGCAGGATAGGGGACGACTTCCAAACAGCAACAACAATATGCTGTGATTTCCAGGCCTCTACTGTAAAACTGGAAGGAGTGTGTTGTAAAAGACAAACAAATATGTGTGCTGCCTGAGCAACTAAACAAAGCTACACATTTCAAGCTGTCAACTACACTGCGGATAAACCAGTGCTCCCACACTCAGAATTGGTAAGATCTCCCTCTGTGTAAGGCTTGAGGTTTAATTTGCGCTAATACATTTTGATATTTGCCATCTAACACAACCGTAAGAAATGAAGGCAGAATGGCACTGCTAGGTCAGCAGCAAGAAAGAGAGCTCAAAAAAAACCTAATCCACAATGCTGCTGTAGGGTCTCGTCGGATCAGAGAGCGCAACCCATGTTGCAATAGCCCAGCCTCCTCGCTTCAGCGGCGTGAGAGGATCTGAACGCAGGTGACAGTGAACAGAGGTCTTATGCTCTGCTTTGCAATTCACCTCTCTAGAATTAAAATTGGTGAATGAGGTAAAGAAATAAAGAATATTCCTACGAGCTTAAAGCAAGACACTTTCTCTCTCTACTCCACAACTCCAGAATGTTTCCTGGGTCTGGCTACAGAAATCCCAGCAACGCTGTACGGCAAAAGGCAATGTCAAACATGGAAAGCATATTATTATAACTGTCATTATCATTCTAAAATCTGGCAGCTCTATGTCAAAAAACATTCTGGTTTTAACCCACATTTGGAGTAAAATCTTATGTTCTTAAACATTTTTTTACTTACAGTGCTGTAAGTTAAATTAGAACATTGTATGATTTCCACAACAATTTTTAAGACAGTTCAGCATTAATCTATTTGCTGTTATTCTACTGTGTGTAACCCCGGTAATGATTCGGTACCGTATCAAATGCAAGGAAAGACAGAGAAATCATTCTGAAAGGTTTAGTACATATTTTAGCATACATTTTAGTAGTACATTTTGATTGTAATTTTCAGTGATGTGTAAGAGAGACAAAAGTCTGATGTATGGACAGACAACATTTTCTAGGTTTTGTGACCAGACTATTGCGATGTGCCTGCATATATGCATACATTCTTGGAAGGGAAAGTGTAAAAAAAAAATCAAAATCTTCATGAAATACTACAGACCCTTAAAAATCCATGAATTGTTGAAGAAGTCCAGATATTTAATTTAAGAGTCAATTGGCACCTTGATATGAAATAGATATACTACCAGGATGTGTTCCTTTAGGCAAAATGATTATCAGTCATCCTTAGTTGACAGCAATTTAATAATAATACCAACATGAATTATTAATTTCTAACAATACTACAAATACATTGAAAATTTCTTGTCATCCCTTGCCTAGAAGGCAATAAATGAAACTTCCCCCAGATAAACTGAAATATAGCTCTTAAGCCATTATTTTTCCCTGAAAAGTGCAAATGGATGAAACCGCATTAACTTAGCAAATGTTCTTTACCTTATTCCTTCTTCAATAGTTTGTACTCACTTAAATCCTTATAGTAGCTTTGTTTTTTCCTTGTTTTTTACAGTATCCATATTTGGTATGCACAAAAGAAAATACCTACTTCTCACTTAGGATCAGACAACTGTTCTTTCTGTCCTCCTCTAAGTTTAATGGTAAGGCCCTTAACAGTTAAACACTAACCAATATGCAAGCTCATTACAGTATGAGAAACCCCCCAAAAATAGCAACAGAATCAGGTTTTTAACTACCTCGGCCATTCTTTTGAATTCTAATCTATCAAAATTATTTTCCCTCATTACAGAAAAAGAAAACATATTGTTTCAGATGTCAGTATATCCTAGCTTTTCAGGGAAGGGGAGCAAACCTGAAAAACCTAAGGCTACAAACTCAGTCTTAAGCAAAAAAACCCTGCACGGGCCTTGCTTGAGTGGCCCTTGAGAAATCTGTGAATAAACATTTTTTGCTTTTATTATACACAATATTTCCTTCCTTCCCTACTGCAATTTGCGTTACATACTTTTGACTGAAGGCAATAACGACAATACCAGGAGACAAAGCACATTTCAATGGACATCTAGATAGTAACCTCTCTAGTCGTTGAAACCCTTCAAAAAAGTGTAACTTGCAAATGTAACTAGTACCATACCATCAGGAAAACTAACTCAAGCTATCAGTCAAAGTAAAGATATAGGGTATCTTGCTGAAAATTTCTTGCGGTTAGCATTCCATCTGTACTGAAGAATTATTTTTTTCAGGGTACCATAGCATATTTAGTTATTCTAAGCTGCTGCTGAAACTTTCTTAGTTGCAAACGTTTCATGAAATAGCCTAAGGTGCTAAATATGTACTTTTTCCATAAAGTAAATAAGTCTTTAATTGCTAAGCAAAATATAGGAATGTGTAATAGAATGAGAGAGAGGGATGTAATGTAAACACAGGAAAAGTTGTAACAACAGTTGTTGCAAAATGGTTACATAGAAAAGAGATCATACATTGTCAGTAATTAACAGATAGGAATTAGGTCAAGATTAGAAAAATAAGATGACCAGCAGGGCATGAGAATTCTGGATGGCAGCTAATTCATGAGGGAGGGCTTCAGGAAGTAACTAACATACCTGTATAAAAAAAGACAATTAAATTCCACTTTAAGGGCTCAGGTGAAGACTTAATAAAATATAGTGCAGGTATGCGTTCAGTGTAAGGAATGACCATTATACAGCTAGCATTGAAAACCAGTGTCATTATAAATACCCTTCTTCCTTTTATATCTTAGGTCAGGCTACTGTTTCCAAAAGCTTCTTAAAGCAATATCAAGTTTCTATTTCCTTCCTTCCTTCTTTCTCTTTCTTCCTTCCTTCCTTCCTTCCTTTCTCTCTCTTCCTTCCTCTTCCTTCCTTCCTCTTCCTTCCTTCCTCTTCCTTCCTTCCTTCTTTCCTTCCTTCCTTCCTTCCTTCCTTCCTTCCTCTCTTTCTTTGCCAGCTGCTTCATTCATACCTCCTATATACTAAGGGCTCCCCCTGTATGCAAATTCCCATAATTCAGTTGGATAGGGAAAAGACTATATGCAGGAGCTGAAAACAGGATTTTTTTCAGTCAGTCCTATGTTAGGTCTTTAATGTTTTTTGTCTAAAGTTCTTTTGACAGTGCAAAACCATCAAAATACTGTCAAAATGGTAATCTTCCTGGCTGGCATAGGTTGTGAGAGCAGGTTTGATCTAAGTATGCTTTAAGTATCACAGTCAGAGCTAAACCGCAAAGCTTAACAACACTTTCCAATGCAAAAATTATTTGCCGCATTTTGTTCCCCCATGACCTTTTCCAGACTCAATACTAGACAAGCTCCAGGTCATGCTGTGCAGAAGCTTAAGATGTTAGTATCCCACCGGTCTGTTCTTCCCCAACAACAAAGTCAGCAAAAGGGCAAAGCTGACCCAGTAAGAAGTTTGGCTGCTTAGCATCAGCCCGCTGCCACTGGTGAGGTAAGCCCTGGGATTTCCTGCTGATGCAGCTGAGGTGCAGACACATGTTCCCATTTTGTAGTGGGGGCAGTAACCTCCCAGTTGGAGAAGTCAGCTAGGGACTCAAAACTGCTGCCTCTAAATTCATTACAGGTTTTCTCTCCATGCCATAACAGAACCCCTCAAGTTAACAAAATGGTCTTGCGAAGAAATTTTCAGACTGCACAGCGTCCTACTAAAAAGCATATCCATTGACTTCCAGTATTATATCACCGCTTTGAAGTCAGTTGGATGATTCTCACAAAAGGTCAAATGCACAAATGTGCATTTGTATGTGTATTCTGCGTCTCAATTATCAAATGTATTTAAGTGGTAGAAGCTGTACTGCCACTATATGTCGAAGGAACTTGCTTCAAGTTATATTAGGTATTATTTATATTAGGTATTTATATTAGGTATTTATGCACTATTTATATTAGGTATTTATGCACTATGAAACAGAGTTATCAATACCTGCTTTCCAAGACATCATTTTGTTCTTTGGATCTCACAGGACATAATAGCGATAATGAATGGAAAAATACAGGTTGTTTCTATCCCGGGATTTATCCCTGCTCAGTTCAACCTTGTTTTGCTCTTCAGACAAACTGATAACTTGAAGAGAAATGACCAGAGATTTTTTGGAGCACAGAAATGCCATCTCAAACAATCCTCTATCAGACCTTGGCATGCCCCCTCTCCTGTACTCTCTCCTGAATTCAGCAGGAGGCTTCCAATATGACAACTGATCTACTAGACTTCCTACTGAACGAGCCAGAGCTTTATATTGGATAAGCCACTTTAAAGGTAGCTGTGAGGAGCCTGCCAGCCATGAGCTGCATGCAGATGAAAGTGAATAATGCAACATGCAGCATGCAGCAATATTCTGCCAGTACTGATTCCATCTACACAACAAATACTCATCATGTGCACATAGACGGCAACTGAATCAATTATAATCTTTCAAGAAGGATAAAAACAAAGACCTACGTTTTCAAAGCAAATGTCACCAAAACAGCTAAAAAAGACAAAAGGCAGATAAAAATATGAATAGAAAAAAAAAAAATCTCTTGATTACTCTTCTCATTGTAAACTGTATGGTGAGGTTTTTTTCCATCTGTTTGAAGGGTCACAATAAAACATCTGAAATAAAAATTGTGTTTAAGTTTTCATCTTTGAAAGGATCTACTCATGGTAAGAAAAGAGCTGATAATATTTTAACACACTGGGATCAAACTAGCAGTGCCACTCACAATCAGAAAGTAAAATACATTTGAAGCATGCTATTTTCAAACTTTCCTGCCCTAAAGAATAACGAGTTTCCCAGTGAAGCTGGGGAAAGTAAATACCTACTAATAAAACCACAGAAATGTCAGATGGCTCCTTCCTGATGGGAAAAATAATGCACTAGCCCACATTTACTGCTTTTCTGTTATTCCTGAAAGGCAAGTTCCTTCGACATATAGTGGCAGTACAGCTTCTACCACTTAAATACATTTGATAATTGAGACGCAGAATACACATACAAAGTACGTCTTTAATCTACACTCTCAGGGGAAGAAAGCATAGATACAGAATGCTCAATCAAACATCTAAGACTTGCCAAATTAAAACAATGAGATATACATCGAGTCTCACAATCTTTTTATTATGTAGCATATTAAGCAGTGCTGCAAACAGCTTATACTGAAGAAAAAAATCTATGTTTTATCATTAAGCGTCCATTCTCACTTACCTACATAGATTAAAACAAGCAAGTAGACATATATGCCAAAATTAAATCATAAGTTAAGTAATTACCTCAGTTCACACCTTCTACTCATTCCCTGCTCTCCAAACAGTTTCTGTGGCAGCCGATAGCACCCCCTTTGGCTTGAGGAATGAATTAAGAAGGTGCTCCTTCAGAGAGAACCAAGACCACATCCAGGTCAGTGGTTATTTGAAGGTCTTGTGCCCCACAGTGGTCATGTCCATCTTAGACCAAAAGTTTGGCTTAGCTTTCAGGAAAATGTATTGTAGTCCTGGTTAAATACCGTTAGTTGCTAATTTTATTCAGTGTGGAGCTGAACAGAATTAGTCAAGTTGATGTTTGAATGTACCGTTTATAGGCTGAGAATCAACATTTCTGCAATTCTAGTCTTCATAAAGGACACCAAAAATACAAGTAATGTTTAGGTATTATCATATTTATTATGCATTAAGTTTATTAATGAGACAGGGAAAGTATGCATGTCCTTTTCACAGTTTAAGACAAAGCTGTGAAAAGTCAATTTTTACCACTACACTTAGTGATGAAATACTGCGTTGCTGTAAGAAATAAAACAGAAGTCGGACAAGTTTGAACTCTGTTCCACCAAACACGACCTCCCTTTGCAAAGACAATTTCAAGATGTCTAGATATGTCTAAAAAATCATACCACAAATTGAAATAGTTGTTTTTCTCAGTTTCAGTGAGATTTCTGGAGTCCATCAGGCACGATATAGCTGTGAATCATAGTCTTACAACATGAAAAATAAAAAGTAAGGCACAAAGAAGACTAGAGCAGACATGCATTTTGAAAAATGCCTTTCATTATGCCGTTTTCCTCTGATCTTTATTATATTTGCCTACACCTCAACAAAAGCCACAGAAATATGTGAAGTAATATGAATTCATGATGAAGGAAGTGGAGGGAGATGAGTGAATTTAGCTGTTGCTGTTCACAACTGCAAAGAACAGCAGTCTATCCTCCCTATTCAGTGCCCCTCTGGAATGGAAAAATCTGTCTCTAATTTTCCATTTACCTTCAGTGGTAGATTAGAAAACATTCCCAAGTGGAATTGTAAATCTTTGACCGCACTCCTTAAGAAAACTAAGATTTTTGGTTTCTTTCAAAAATGAGTTACCGAAGTTTATAGTACAGAGAATTGATTTTGTCACATTCTAGTATGTGCCTAATCTGAGGTATTTACAGATTGTGTAATAGGAATTAGCAAATTTCAAAATAACAATGAGCATGAGTTCCTAAATGAATCAAATGCTCAGCTTCATGAAATTATATAGCTTGCTAGCATTGCCAAAGGCTGCTTCTTTTCTCAAAGGCATCACATGCTCTCACACGCTCCCTTTCCAGCAGAAAATTATAAGATTTGCTTGCACATAAGGAAGGGTCACTGTGCAATTTCCTTTTACTATAATTTGAAATCCCGCAAATATAATTTATCGTACTCTAGGGAACACAACAGTTTTGGCAAAGTCCAAAGAAAAGGTAGAGATGAAAAGAAAAAAAAAAACCCAACAACAAAAACACACGCTAATTTCTGCAAAGCTGTTTTCTGTGTTTTATCCTGAAAAGGCAGTAACTACCACCAAGCTAGTTTCAGTTCTTAATGAAAGAAACAAAGTTGTACAAATAAAGACTCCAAGAATATGTTGGGTCAGAATAGTTATTTGACATTCTTCCCAAACCCACACATTTAATTTTGGAATCATCTCTCTTATACATTAAATTTTCTTTGCTTGTCTACTGAAGCATAAGAATTACACAGTCATTTAAAAGCTCAGGTTATCACTATGCATAGAATAATACTGTTTCATAAGAAGCTTTAGCTTACATTCACAAACTTACAAGGAAGCCTGTTATCTATTTCTGAATGTCGGTCCTGAAAGACCTAAATGCTATGTTTTGAAAACACTTTACAAACAATCAGAAGTGGTTCACTCTAAATGATTTCCGAATAATTACTCAAAAGCCAGCTAGTTATTCTAGCTAGGGTAGGATGCTGTAACTCACTATTTTTACTGAGTATATCACTTTAGTGACTACAACAATCAGAACTCTCCTGAGCAAGAGAGTTACGTGGACCTGATTATCTATCAGAAACTGCATTGTCGGCAGGGTAAAACTGAGAGAGAGGATACAACCCAGCAAATATGGCCAAGTACCAAACCGGAGGACCAGGTGTCCTGTTCGGATTTCTTGTTCTTCTTAAAGGAAATACATAGGAAAGTACATACTTTAGAAAATGCTGGTGCAACTCATCCTGTTTAAGGCACATATATGCTGCTCTCTGCTATTTTGGCATCGAAAGGCTCTGAATGCCTTTTCTCAGAAGTCATGTTTGGTAGAGTAACTTGTCCAACAGCCATGCTGTTGGGCAGCAAGGTCATTTCCATGTGTTAGGGTTGCAGTACTGTTTCTGGAAAAATGATCTGGCATTTTTCCCCAATGTAGTATACATACAACACAGAAAAATGTGATCTATGCCCAGTCAGTGGGGAGGGTGGGCTCTGTGGTATTCCCTCCTATCCTGGTCTCTTCAGCAGTTAAAGTGGGAATCACTGCAATTCCATCCCTACCTATGTGTGGGCTTCCTCTTAGAAGAACCAGGGCCACCAATAGAATTGCTATATGGCTAGGTCTCAAACCAAAGAAACGCACCAAGAAACAAAAACTGAAAGCATGTAATGGAACAGACTTCTCTGAGATGACAGTCGTGAGTACCAGGTGAGGACCTGGTGAGCTTGCTCACTTTAGGATCCTCTGAAACCGTGTCTGTTTTGCACACATTCCTGAAGTGGGAATGATGTTGGTTATATGTATCTTTTTGCTTTGTTCGTGCTGGAGGCATGTGCAATAATTAAATCGTCAATTATATCTTCGAACAGTTGGTCAAAATAGGAGATGAAGTGGACTTCTGGCAAGTAGGCTAGGGAATAATCTTGTCTGTACCTTTGTAAGACCTTTCAGGAAGCACAATTTTTTTCTGCAGTTGCTGAGCATTGTTGATTTATACAGATATTATGCAAGAAAACCAGCTAGATTTCTAACTATTCCATACAGAACTATTATGTCCAGAAACAATCTCTGGAGGAAGACTGAATTGCTAATGACACATATTAGCTTTATTTGTCCTTTAATTCATGCTTCCTCTCACTCTTCTGATTTGCTTTGTTTGTTGCATCTCCTGCAAGGAATACTAGCTCAGACTGCCTCAGGGCTCTCCTTGGTCAATAATTTGTATAGCTGTTTCAGCTGTTTTGTAGACCTTTAGAGCTTGTTTACAATATTCAGTTTTTCAAGTAGAACCCAAAACTTTGCAAAAACATGCTTCAGAGCTGCAGTTTAGGAGAATACAAAACTGCCATAAACCTGTAAGTGAGAACTGAGAGTGAAGCCAACAATAATGACAAAGAGCTTCATAGTAATATGACGCCAATAATTTTCTTGATGCAAGCCCATATAACCTCTGGATCCTAGAATTATGTTCCATTTCCGTTACTCCTGCTTTACATCTTTGTATGGGACAGTTAGTCAATGGTCTATAAACCATTAAAATGAGGGATAGTCAAACATTCAGGAAATGGATGGCCTTTCATGCTACACAGTGAAGACGACTGATCTTTCTGCAGCGTTTTGGGAGTCCTCAAGTCCTTTTGGACTTAATTCGGACTCTTTCATTGGTGAAGGTGCATTATTAACATTTTAAACTTCTTCTTTCCTTTCTGCACGCCTTCTTGTTTCAGGAGGAGCACTGCCTAAAATATTAAAGATACATTTTCCCCCCACCTCACCTCAATTAACACATCAACATCCTCTGCTTTGTTCTGTTTCTTTCCTAAAAGTTCCTGAGATTCTGTGCGCTTTTTTCGGCTGTGGCTGAGCTCTGAACTGATCTTTTTGAAGAAAATATTTTCTCCTGTTGTGTTTCAGGGTGCCAGAGCCTGTTTCACCTTTCCCACAAGTACTTCATACAGAGTGCTGCAAGACAGGAGAGTGAGGAAAGGCAGCACATACCTCACGATGGGCAGCTGTTTCGTCTCCATGAAGAATCAGAATCAGTGTTTCAAAAACCTTCCCTGAAGGGAGAAACCTGTCTTTGTTCTCCTGGCTACAGGTAAAAAAACAGTGCTGGTGTACAATCCATGCCTCACTTGATGGCCTTTCTTCCTTCAAGACTCCCTCTGCAACGTGACGTTTCTGACCACAGCCAAAATCTCTCTCCTTACCCACTCCAGTGAAAATGTGCACCCACTCCACTGTTTACTTATGGGATGTTGTAGTGTTACGTGACACAGTCAGTTTTAGAAATGCAGGATAAAATACTCAGCGCTTCCTTTTCATGTCTCCTTTCTTTGCAACACGTTTCCTTCATCAGCAGGCAGAGTACAGAAGGAGAGCAGATCAGATACAAGAGCCAGGTGATCCCCTGGCTGATGAGGGGGTTTGCGTTGCCGTTGCAGGCACCAGTGAGTGACTGAATGCCTGGCATTTCAGAAAGAAGCCTGACTCTTATTTTTTTTCCTTGCATTTGAAGGAACTTCAGAGTATTTGACAGGTCTTAAAACTGTGCCTATCTGCTGCCATGTAAGAAGCCTGCCTCTAATTTAGATAGATACAGTAGATAAATATTACCTCAGTAGGATTCACTAAAAGTCTTTCTTAAATCAACAACTATGCAGTGTAGTTAGAACTATATGCATGCAGAGCAATTTTAGGCTTTTTGACATCTTCACAAAGCCATTGGTGGATACCCATTTTCAAGCTCTGAGAATGATTACATGATATCTTGGCAGGCCAAGATGACAGTATGCAGCTGGTAAGCTGTTTCTAGCTGTCATAATAGGTAGTGTTTGAAAAGGAAAAAACAAAGCCTTGCTTTAATGAGGCCTACAGCAGCAGCAAACTGAAGTTATAAACACATTTGCTGCTATTTTGAAATTTTCAGTGAACTTTTTTCTTACTTTACATTCCTTTTTTAAACACATTTTGCTCTCTGCCTTTATAACTGCAGCCACTGCTGTGTGCCGTCTTGTGTAAAACTTGCTAGGAGAGATTTAAGGGCTATTTTTTGTTTGTTTGTTTTTGGGGTGTTCTTTTTTATCTTTATCCCATGTCTCCTTTGAATTTTTCCTTGAAGAAAGAAACTGTTTCCTCTAAATACAACCGTTTGGTTGAGTGTAAAAGTGTTAATTGGGGCATTTATTTACTCTGCCGAATTAAATTCCACAGTGATTCTACACAGAGCTTCAGCAAATCCAGTATTTTTTCTTCTGAAAGCCCATGCAGGTGGCGTCAGTACTGGATATTCTGTTTACAAATCATTAATGAAGTGATTGTGGCTTTTTTCATTTGCTCACACTTTTGAACTGCTCAGAGCGACACATTCCTAAATAGGGAACACAAGAGTAGAGAGAAGCACACAATAGCCTTATTATGGGGGCCACACAAACACTGGTAGTGCTGAGGGTTTATATTAACCCAATCAATTAAAGATGTACGGAAAGAGTTCAGCTAGTAGGGGACTGGGAAAAAACGGTACACAGCAATGAGTTGCTAGGCATGCTAATCTGGACTCTGAAATTTTCGCTTAGTGCTATATCTGAGCTTTCTTCCTGCACAATAAAAGGTCCCTTTCAAAGCTGAGAGTCCTTAGCAGTGCAACCATTGGAAGTCACTGCATTCTCTGAATGAAATAAATGCCTTGCTTTAATTTCTATAAGGCTTGTGTAAATTTCCTTCAGTACTAAACCATTAGAATTCTGAAGGAAAAATGCATATATTAGGCTATACTGTATCCCTATTGTGCACTAAACATCAACTCATGCTACTGATATGGAGTTTAAAAGCTTAAATAAAGTGCGGAGCTCCTGCTGGGCAAACAAGCTGAACTGGCCCAATGAAGTAACCTTTTTGTTAAGAATTCTCATTTGAATAAACAGCATGGTAGAACTACTAAATGCAGATGGCTTAAGTGTTCGGCTTCTTCTGGAAGAAAAAATAAGCCTTAGTAGTTTTACCCTTTCACGAACTAAATCATATTTTACGAAGGACAAGTTCCCCGATTACTCACAGATTGTATGGTAGAAACGAAAAGAGTTAGCTAATAACTGGCTCGTTTTGAAGGTTGAAGCAAGGCAAAACAAATACACAGATTTTATTCTGTGATTCTCCTGTTGTATGGTTGTCTGTGCAAACACACATGCACACATGTATGCATACAGAAAGACATGGTTCTAAAAGCTATGTAAGGTCTCCAAGGAGTAAATGAAAGGTCTGTGCTTAGGTTTTGCATTATTTTTGTGTTATGCACTCATCTGTGATACTTTTTTAATTGAATGCGATATCACGAGCCTATCAAGAGCTACAAAAGACTTAGCACAACACATAGTCCGTCTTAGAATAGATGTTCTGCTTCAACTTCTATTGCATTCCCTATCATTTGCCCTCCTGTCAGCAGAATGATGGGCCTGTTTGCCTCCTTCATCTCTGAAAGTGAGCAGGTGGTGGGAAACTCTACTGATCATGCAAAGAGCTCACAGTGCCATCTTGGATGGAATATAACAACTGAGAGATACAAACATTAATTTGGGATACCATTTAATGGGATGCCATTGCGCAAATGAAATTGAGAGTTGACTGTGCTCAACTGTCCAGTAGACATCCTGTTCTCTGCATCTTTTATAGGAGGTGAATAAGCTATTAACTGTTGTGTGAAGCATCAACTAGCTACTTCTACAGGCTTTTTCCCCCTATACTGTAAGAACTGCATTGGTTTTAATTGTTACTGTTGGATATCTATTTTTCTTGAAGAGATATTTCTCTGATCTGAGATAATCTGACTAGAGGTTTGTGCAAGAAAGAGTTGAAGATGTTGAGATGATTATTTATCTCCATAAAGTGACTAATGGGCAAATATGAAAGAGCAGGAAGGGGGGAAACAATAAAAACATCTGTCAAAAACCTGTCTTTGGAAGGGTCTGCTCAATACGGACAATGTCTTGTATCAAAAAAAAAAAAAAAAAAAAAAAGATGGGGAATTGGCAAAAGTTGTGGAGAAGAGAGGGAAAATTGTCAAAAGTCAACCAGGTAATCTGGTTACATTTATATCAGGAAAGAACTTCTAATAATTAACATCTGTAAAACTGGACGTCTGCGTGTTGGAAAAGATGAATGGGTACTGTGCACCAAAAGTCTTAAGGGCTGTTTTGTTGCTGTTTGGTCCCATAAAGGTGAGGTAAATTTCTGTCATGTTGTAGATAGCACTAGTCTTTATTTAATTGTTATTTTTCTGCTGATCTCATAGTACTTCAAATAGTTCTGTAGGTCTATATATTTGAACTGTATATGAAGTATTTTTTTCTCCCACTTTTCTACAGGAAAAAAATAGATAGGTACTAACTGCAGTTGTTGGACTGCATACAGAGACAAGGAAAAGGGAAGTTATATCCCTCACCACATGGAATACTCTGCAAGCAGGGAAAGATCTCTGAGACCAAAAGAAAAATTTCTGATGAAAAATCTACCTTGATTTTTCTCATGAGAGTGCCTGTTTTCCTTCCCAGTTTTTTTATGGTGAATTCTTGGTGATATTTTTCAGTTGAAGGCCACTATTGAAGGCCCCTGTGCACAGAGCGCAGAACAATGAATTCCTAGCAGTCACCATTACAAGTATATTTTCTAGTAAGTGAAAAAATGTCATGATATAAAAATCCACATGCTATTTTTTTAAGAAAAAAAAAAAAGATTATTAATTTCTGTTACAAACTTGGAAGAATAAGCACATCCAATATGCAATTTTTTTGGACCTTGCCATACTTCTACTTAGAAATAGCAAAACTAGTAGTTGATTTATGGAGTTTTATTTGTATTGAGAAGATGTTAATGTACCTTGCTATGTAGCTTGTCTCTAGTTCCTAATGTCAAAATAATCCAAAAACTAAAAATTGAGGAAAAAAAAAGAAAAAAGAAAAGAAAAAAGGGAAGGGAAGGGAAGGGAAGGGAAGGGAAGGGAAGGGAAGGGAAGGGAAGGGAAGGGAGGGGAGGGGAGGGGAGGGGAGGGGAGAGGAGGGAAGGGAAGGGGAGGGAAGGGAGGGGAAGGGGAGGGAAGGGAGGGGAAGGGGAGGGAAGGGGAGGGAAGGGAAGGGAAGGGAAAGGAAGGGAAAGGAAGGGAAAGGAAGGGAAAGGAAAGGAAAAAGAAAAAGAAAAAGGGCTGAATAGTTTAATCTAGTAAAATAGCTAGTATTAGTCAGTTGGAACTCTTCTACAATATGTCTAAGTGAAAACTTGATGATTACCACAAGTAGAACCGTTATAGTTCAAATAAATACAAATTTACCATCATCAAGCAGTAAAGTAGCTTTTCGATATATTAAAATGGATTGCATTACTGCATGCCAATTATATTTTTTGAAAGAAAACTACATGGGCATGGAGTACTTGAAAAAGTGAGTTTCAGGGAAAACTTTTGGCTTTTTATTTTAGTTTTCCTTTTTTCATCTCAGGGTTACAGTTTCTTAACTTTTAAAAAGTATTGTTCTAATATGAAAAATGAAAAAGCGAAACTTCCAAATTAATAGTCCAAACACTTTTCTAAGCTAAGAAATACTTCAAGTTCTGAGTGTGTCATATATGGTACTTTAAACTCTATTATGGTCAGAGTTGCTCTGATTTACACCTAAATTTACCTTCTGTTTTTTTTTTTTTGTACAGGGACAAACAACAAACCAAGATTTGAAGAAACCTTACAATGATCTTAAAATCATAGAATCACAGAATGCCAGGTAGGAAGAGACCTCAAGGATCATCTGGTCCAACCTTCTTGGCAAAGGCAGAGTCTAGACAAGATGGCCCAGCACCACGTCCAGCCGAACCTTAAGTGTCCAATGTTGGGGAATCCATCACTTCCATAGGGAGATTATTCCAATGGCTGACCATTCTAATTGTGAAAAATTTTCCTCTTGTGTCCCATCGGCATCTCCCCAGGAGTAACTCATACCCATTACCCCTCATCTTTTCCACTCCTTGTAAAAAGGGAGTCTCCATCTTCTTTGTAGCCACCCTTTAAATACTGTGACAAAGGTCTAAAAAATGACTGAGGTACTCAGACATTTAAGTGCTGTAGGGCAGAACATAGACTGTTGAGAGGCACTCTCAGCTTCTTGCTCTCTCTAGAGGCATGCATACCTGCTACACTTGAATTCTGGAAACATGCACTGGCACAGGGTTTGAAGCTCAAGTCTTTCCCCTCTCAGGCGAAAGTCCTAATCAGTGGGCAGCAGCCTTTCTCATGAATGTTCCCTTACCTGCTGGCCAAGTCACTTGCTTTGGAAGATGCAAATTGGAACTCTCTTAGACAAAACTTAGATCTCCCAAATAGAAAATAGTCTAGTCCTTGAGTTACTGTATGTAGGCTGGCATATGCCTACCTCCATTATAAGACTAAAGAGCATTAGATTAGAGATACAATGCATCCTCTTTGGCATTCTCCTAGGGATATGTTGGTGACTCTGATAACAAGGCTTAATGTCTGAATACCATATTTAGACATTTCACTGGCCTAACACTGGTGCCTAATTCAGAGCTGTTGACTCTATTATACATTAAGAGACACGTAAAAGCAAGGCATCATGATAAATAATAAGGTTTTTTGGATCTATTTTCCCCACCTGAGGCCTGAATCCATTCAAACTAAAAATCATAATGACTTAACTCTTATGACTTGTTGAGGCATTTCAAGTAACTCCAAGAAATCCGAGAAATGGCTTAACCATGGTCAAAGTTTCTGATACTAAGTCTAATTGGGGAAAAAAAAGTAGCTATTCAGTACATCACTCATTTTCATAGTCTTTGGTTAAAAAAGCCTAGTAAGAAGGAAGCAGAGTTTGATTTTGAGGCTCAAGATGGGGGTGGGTGCTGGCATATTACTTGTCGTAAGAGATGCTTGATTAGTCTGAGCCATCCAGAAGGTTCTACATGACATGTCCCGGAGCTTTAAAATGCTAGACATCTTTCATGTGAAAATTATGCTTCTGCTGTCATCTTTTCCCTTATATACTTTTTTTCTACTCTTCTTCCTGACCTCTATTTTTTTCTTTCCGCTTTCTAAATATATCCCTCTCTTGTGATACTACCATGACCAAAAGGACACTGAAGTAAACAGAGAAGAAGGCTTTCAGATGTCAGTGTCTCAAGGAATGAGGTACAAAATGCCACTTTGAAGACAAAGGTGATCTTTTGGCAGATTTCCTATACTGATATATCTATCCAGAGAACTGTGTGACAGCAGCACTCTTAGCCAGGGCAAACATTTCTTCTCTCTGGTAAGAACTATTCACTGTTTGTTGCATGTGTCTAGAGGGATACCAATTTCTTGTTATTGTGCACAATTCTGTATTTCTAACAACACCTCACATTTCTAATTCTTTCTCTGTTGCTCTCTCAAACATCCTTTCCATCAGTCTCTTCACCGATACATAATGCTAGAACATTTCATCGAACAGGAACTATACGCAAAGTAGAATAAATTTGGACAACTCCTTCAGTGATAATAGATTTTACATAGCCCCTTGGTATAAAAGTGAACTGTATTGATGTGCTACAGAACCTGGGAGAAGTCAAGTATTACTACAAATTTATTATTACTGAAGAGAAAGGAAAAAGATTTAATCTTAAATATATTAACACGCAGAAAATGGAAAACTTTCTGAAAATGCTTTATCAGTTATTAATTGCTACATATCAAACCATTCGGCAGTAAAGGTTCACTCACAGAGTTCCATGCCAGTTTAACCTGGATTAAATTTTGGAAAGTAACACCAAAATAATTCTTAATCAAAGGCATCTGACAAGTGACCAGGATTGTTATGAGCAGGGTCAGATATCAAAGCAAAAAATGAAACACTTCAGAAATCTGGCACTTTTGCAATTACATCTACAACAAGACTCTCCAGAATAACTGCCCTCTTCTTTCAATCCGGAAAGAGTTTTAACAGGAGAAGGAATGGACTATCTGATTTTTCCATAATCATTACCATGAAGACATTTTGCCGTATGATTTGCATTGAGATGCAGCAAAGGCTCACTACAAATCTTTAAACGAGACAAAACTTGGGTTCTGTTACAGATTGAAAACTCTAACTTGTTTTTGAGACTGTGGACAATTTGGGGACACCCAAATGATAAAGAAAGAGGATATAATCCTTTCACCTATGAAATGAAACACCTCCTTCACTACTGATGTCAGTCTACCAGCGTGGTAACAGTGAATTTGTTGACAAATTAAAGGCAGTTTGGAGATAATGAAAACATGCAGAGACAAAGACAACATGCCTAATAAAAGTTTTGGTATCGTGTGTAAATTCAGGTCAAAATGGTAAATTAAAACTTCCTTGTTTAGATTTCAAATTGACAAATATTCAAATAACTGATTTACTGAAAAATAATTAATTACTTTGAGTTGTATTGAAATAATTATTAAAATGTATTGCAGCCCAAAAGCATGGATTTGTTTCTAGTGCAGCAGAGAAATTATGTCTGGGAAAATTTAAAAGTAACTTTCTCTGTTTGGTTTCATGATGTGAGGCAGGAGGCTCATTGAACTTTCTCTCAGGAGGAAGTGACCAAAAAAATAAACAGGTATGGATGGAAGGAAGAAGTTCAGGAATGTTATGGTGACATAGAAAATGGAAATTTATCTGGACACATGATTTTTTCTTGAATCCTGGCAAAAATTTGCATTAGTAGTGAAATCATATTAAGGGGCTCTAAGGAACAACTAAAGCAATTAATTTGGTAAATGAGATGGACCAAATCCTAAATTAATTTTAATAAGAAAATACCTTTTCTTTTAACGGTCATGTTAATTTATGTGTTGTGAAGAAGAGGAAATCCAAGAGGCCCTTGGAATTATTCGTCCAACGAGAAAACAGAAAAAGAGACATGAAGTTGAATGAGACACAGTTCATTAAGTATTAAAAACTAAGCCAGTCTCCCAACCAACCTGGCAGAAGCCCCATTACTTGACATACGTGCAGCTCAGTTTCACCAAGTTCTCAGATCTGAGAAGCAATGCTATCAGAACCTCCCTGCCAGCACAGAGTTTTACCTTTAAAAGTTACTTCATACATTTGGCCTTGAAACTTCTCAGCCAAAAATGAGGTGGCCTTCAATATATAACTTGCTCTGGCTGGTATGGAATTAAGGAGTTCACTTTCCACCACCTCTTTTCTATTTCTGAAAACTCTATCACTTGTTACCAAGCATCCCATAACTGTGTTTCTAACAAAGATTACACTGATATTTCTGTCCAGCTACATGTCCTGCAGGGCTGTTCTGTGGTCTTCCGATCAGTAAAAATGTAATAACATTTTCACATAGTCAATATTTAATTCTGTAAATGCAACTGGTAGTTGTAATCTAGGTTATTAACCACACAGTGATTTATGATGGAGGGCAGACAGTGGAGGGGTGCAGAGCACTAGGAAGGTCCTCTGGTGACAATAAAAAAGTTATAAATTTCATAGCTCTGCCCGAGAAATGTATTTATATCCTATATTAAGAATAGCTTTTTATAAATTTTAATGATCCGTGTTATTAATGGTGCTGTCATCATTACTGCCTGTGCAAGACTGCAGTCTTTTTTTCCCTCTTATACTTTTCCATCAGCTGAAGGTCTTATATTTTTTAAAAAGCTCTTATTAGCAGTTTGCCAAAATATCTTTAAGAATTATAAGTATCTCTTTGTTTCATTGGACTGCAAAGACCGCAAGGAGCATTTTGCATAAAGTTTTATGGCCAAGGTAACAGTTGGGCTAATTGGACAGAAAACAATTGCTTCTCTATCATGTTTACAAAGCCTAAGTCAATACACAGGAATAAAAGTGGCACCATATCAAAAAGAGGCATTTATACATGAAAATTGTTCTTAAATAGTGTAGTATAGATTGTTGGGTAACTAGAAGATAGACAGTTATATATCAGAGATCTGACATAAGCATGTACGGTACCACAGACCATGTACAGTGAAAGAGACAGCAGTAGTATTTAGGAAAACAAACAAACAAACAAACAACAAAATATTTTTACTCATTTATTTTAGAATGCTCTGTCACACTTGGCCAGGTTTGCCAAGGCAGGTAGTCTATGGCACTGCCTGATATTTGAACAACTTTCCCATTTATCTCATCTTTGTACAAGAAGATTAGAAACACAAAAAGAAGTTTGGGAATGGACCAAAAGACGAAAGGAAAAGAAAACAGAGCAGAAGTAGCACCATTTCAGCTCTGAGCATTTCTCATTAGTCATCTCTAAAAGCAGAAGCAGACTCCTACAGCAGCCACCTGCTTTATCTCTCTCAGGGATGGAGGCAGGTTTTCTAAGACTATCAGAAGTCAGATGGTGGGCAGCATCCCTCCCACTGCAAGAAGCCAACATAACAAAAACGGTACCCAAACATCTGATCTGTGGACAGTGAAGGAAAGGGTGGAGTTCTGGCAGATGTGTTCGGTAGGGAAGAAACACAGCCGTATATGTATGTAAGTCACGTACATCCTCTGACTTAAAAGCATAGGTATTTTTAATCATAAAATCATAAAAATAAACTATAGCCTTATGGGCTATCAGGCACTCTGATGCTTTGGTGATAGCAGCTGTACAGTTCAGATAGACATATTAAAGAAGATACGTGAGTTGGAGCAAAGTCCTGTGGTATCATATGTCTGCTGCTGAGTTATAAAATATCCACCAAAAAAGGAACAAAGAACATTATCATCGCAATCTCCAGGCAAACATAAGTACCTACTATTTTACAGGTATTGGTATCAGTTATTATTTTTTCAAGCATGAAAACAAATCTGCAACACAGAGCCACTATTTTCCACAATTATTCTTTGAAAAGAGTTTATTTAACAATTTTTGTCTCCTTTATTTTGACACCAACTCTGTTTAAAGGTGATACAGTAAAAGTGTTTTTTCCCCTTGTCTTTCAGCTACTTATCTTATTTCTAGGATAGGAAACATGAATATTGTTATAATTAAAAAAAAGCAAACATTCCACTGCAAAAACTGCATTTCACATTTCCAGATCAACTTGAACTATTTATCTCACCTCAGTACCTGTGAGTTATAGCCTAAATACTATTCTTTTCCTATTGCATTTCTGTCTCACATCGGCATTAACTGTTAGGTGCTCAGCCTAATTCTAGGTAAGTCCTGAAAATCTAAGTGCCAATCAATCCGAATTCAGAGTATGAGTAAGGAGTAAGATACTAGACAAAGTTATTTCAATGAAGACAGAAAAGAAAATTTAAAGACCACAATGGTGAAGCATCACTTGACTGATCTAAATGTGAACAAAGTTCCATTATCCAGAATCCTTGGAGAGCATTAGAGGCTTACTTCAAATTTGCTTTCATAAGAGAAGAATTTTCATGCTATTCCTAATCTGAGAAAAAACATCCTCTGTAGTGCTAAAAGAAAATTTGGTCTTCCTACAGCCTAGTTCTCTTTCTTTTGTAAGCAAACTCTGCTAACTATGTCATACTATATTCCTGTAAACTCATAAGGAAATTATTCGAAATACAAATGCATTTTCATTTGCTAGAAACTCCTCTTAATGAAACCAGCTATTAAGCCAAAAGAACAAAAAGCACAATTCATTTTTAATACAGAATTTTCTAGGATTCTTTTTTTGACAAATATGACCTGCACAATACTTAATATATGTTAATGCTTATCTCAATTTCTGATTATTGTTTATAGTAATGTAATAGGGATGTTTAATACTACTTTGGGGAGATGGAATAATGCTGATAATTAATGACTGCTCTGTCAGATGCAGGATGCCTCAGCTCATAGTATCTGTGTCAGCAATATTAAGTATGAGAAAGACTATGAAATACTAAGGAATAAGTCTGTTGTAATGCTTTTCTAAATTAAACTTTTTACAAAAAAAAGTTTGTCTAAAACTCCAGAAGTAGGAAATTCATTGGTTCTTAAGCAGAGCTAACAGAATTTGGCATCAGTCTGGCTTAGAAAAAAACACTATTTTGTTCTTCACGATAAGTCGCTTTCAGAACACACCACCATGCAGTGTAAGAATGCTAAATAGTGCTTTTCTGATTCATGAATGAAATGAAAAAAGCTTTTATTCAAGGTGATTACAGAGTACTCTATTGATTTAAGTAGTGGGTATTTACTCTAACTTTCCCTTAAATGACTACAAAACAGGAGGTTTTCCATCCACGTAACAGCATGATCTCAAAATATAAATGTAGAGTTCCAGGATATAGCAGTTACTCGTAGAGGCTACTATCTTATTTTATGGAGTAAGCAGGCAAAGAACCAATATCATAGATAAAAAGGTGATGTGTTACTGCCACTTATTATGAGGTCAGATAAAGCAAAGCAAGGCAGCAGCTATGATTCAGCAAAGGAAACAGGAATGTACCTTGTCGAGAACAGTTTGTTCCACTTGAGTTTTGCATTTTAGCTAGCTTAAAATATAACAGAAAATGTGATACTGATTGATAAACATTTGAAAGCTGAGGGGGGAAGAAGAAAAGGGAAAAACACTTTCTCAGTTGTAACATCATGTGAAGATATTCTAGCAAGAAAGCATCAAACTGTGAAAAAAAAAAATTGAAATGTCAGGGAACCTCATTGTAATTCTAGAAGCCCTCTTTGAAACCTTCTAGTGGCATTTTTAAAAGTAAGCCTAGACATACTCACCATCTCAAGGAGAGGCAGGAGGCTTCCTATTCATCAGACGGAGAAAGTGAAGAAGGAAAAAGTGTGATCAGCAAAAGCTGGCTTGCTTACTGGGAAGCTGCTGACAGTGCACAGCGGGAAGCATCAAGGAGAGTGTGACTTGAGCCCCTTTAAGAAGGAGTTTTTTGGGAAACAGGTGAATCTCTGGTACTCAAAGCCATAACCTTTTTTTCCAGCCAGCCCTTTCTCACAAAGCATAGGTGTCGGAGGAGGTTGGTGACCCCCTCTCTCGTTATGGTGTCTTGGTTACAACAGTGGTTCCTAAACACACTGGTCCACTGTAAACTATGTTTCTTGGTGATCACTGCATCCCTTATCAAACTTGAGTTTCAAACAGTTCTACAGCCCTGATGCAGAGCCATGCTATGGCATTCTAGTTGGCTAGTAATCAAAGGGCCACATCTGGAGGGGCCTCTGGCAGAGGACCCACCCAGGCTATAAAAGATTTCCACTGCATAAGAGAATTGAAATTTGCACCTTCCCTATCCCTGAGCATTATTATTACCACCAAACTATACATACTGTGCTCCTGGACAGAGTTGCTCTGTGTTCATCTTACACCGATTCCCCTTTTTCCAAAGAACATAAGAATGTCTGTCGCATCTACTGGTTCCTCAAAACTACTGTTCATTTGCTTATTCATTTATTTTTCCCTTCTACTAATGGAATGTGAAACAGCGAGGAATATGCAGAGAAATGCTGTCTAGCAGCTGTCTTAGGCGGACTACAGCAAAATGATCTATTCAAATAGGGCTCTGGAAGTCTCACTGAAATCTTGCCTTAGCTCTCAACCTTGCAGCCGTTCATGTCCTAATCTGTCCTGCCCTCTGTATCTTTTAAGATCACTTCCCTTCACGCTCCTTTTCTTTCTTTTTCTTCTTTTATTGCTCCTACTGTTTCCCTATACACTGTAACTATCCTAACCGAAATGGAAACAAGGCCCTTCATGTCTGTCAAATGATTTGTCTGCTGTGGTTTTCTGTATAATTCTCTTAGATTTTATCTGCTTTGTCATTCCAGATAACAACCGTTTTTCTGCAAGCAATATGTCTATATTTGTTAAGAAAGCAGTCACACTATTTTGGGCACTGCCACAACCTAAATCATTGTCATCATCTTTTTGAAAGAATTTTATGGATACGTATATGTGTATATATATATGCATACATATACTTTCAAGCCCCAAAGGCCCCTCCTTTATTTATGAGAAGGAAAATCCGGGGTGACTTCCAGACACTACACAAGAAATAGATGAAGACTGCCAGATCCCACATTGGCAAGTGAAAAAGGACAGCCACAAATCCTCATCCTCCCATTAGAATGATGGAGGAGTTTCAAGACAAAGAACAACTGGACTGAACTAATGCATACACGCTGAGGGCTGGGGTGAACAGTACTTTTTATTGTTAATGTAATGGTTTGGAGTTTTTGTTTTCTTTTAAGTAAGTAACTGGAAAGAATAGTGAAAATGACAAATACAAGAAGGAACTGACTGTACTAATGAAAGAAGAAAGATCTGGAAAAGAAAAAGGCAGCTGGACCACAAAAAATCTTGTCGTGGTCCAGAAGGACCCATTAAAATCTGTGTTGAATCTCCCTTTGACTCTGGCGGGACACTCACAATATTCCAAGCAACAAGAAATGGAAAAGACTTTAAAACAACCAGCGGACAAACAAACATCAGCTGTGTGCTCCACCTACCATCATCTATTTCTTTCTCTACGCTTCTTGCTGAAATCCGTTTAAGTCCCAATTCTGCAAATACACGCTTAACATTATGCAACTACTGAGATCCACTGGAGTCTGAAATGCTGTATTTTCAGATAAACTAAATTACTCATACTAAAAGTAAGATCAGGGCTTGCAGCTATAAGCTCTTTACAGCAGAAATCTTAAATAGCAACCCAGCCCTTGAAAGTTTGTACTGACTCAAAGAGCAGGACCAGGATAACTCCTTCAGATTTCATTCCTACTGTTTGTAAGTCCTACTTCATCCTAAAATGCAATTTATAAACAAAATAGCAATGATAAAAAATGGCTTTTGTGGGGCGTTTAGCATCTCTTCTCTAATACCACTCTGCCTAGCTTCCAAGTGCGTTTAAGACTTACTGAGAATTTATCTACTGCTTGTACTTTGCTGGTCATATACCTGTGACAGCCCTCTTACTGCCCGAGCAGTGGAGTTTGGAGATAGAATGAGCACTGCAGAGATGTGACAGACAAACCTCCCTCCTACAGCCACAGACCCAGAAAAAACAGAAAATAATAGATCTCACTGACTAGTGTCATTTAATTCATCTTCAATGTTCTGCCAGTATTAACCAGTTGCTGTATAGATCTGTGTAGGAATCGATCAACACATTGGCAGTCCTGCAGACTATCATCCAATTGAAAATGTTATAGTTCAAGTGAAAGGTGTCCCAGGAATTCGCGAGTTTAAATTTAATGGGAGAGCACGAAAACGTAAAATGTGGCATTAAAAGTCAAAATTTCTGCTAAATTTGAGTTTCTCGGATGTGAAGTAATTTACAGATGAGAACTATAAGGGAATGTTATTTTCTTGTATTTCAACATTTTTTATTCCACCAAGTGTTTTTTAATAATTATTTTACTTACAGGATTTAGAGATTTACAATACTCTTAATTATGTGTCAAATTATATTTAACAAAATTGAAACCAGTCAATACATCAACCCCAAACATGGCAGTGAACTCATTCAAATCAATCTGGACACTGACAACACACCTGAATTCCAGGACAGGTATGTCTGAATTATCTACTGGTTCTTCACTTCTTTTTCTACTGAAGAGACACCATTTTGACTTATTTCAAACAAGAATGATCTTTGTTAAAATCACAAAACAAGAATCTTTCATCTTTACATAATCTGAATGTTCCAGGAAACACATGTGCAAAACTAGATCTTAAAAACTGAGTTGTTTTTTCTTGACTAATTTTCCTCTCTTTATGATATAAATACACTGTCTTCTCATGGAAAAAGACATATGCCGACTTTTTAAAGTCTAATTAACTTTTTATTAATAATTTTTAGATGACCTAAAACCTCATGGAATATGCTTGTTCTTTGGATGTTTCAATAGGAAAAGAACTGGAGCTTGATTCTGCAAATCTGCACCCGGTGCTGGTAGGGCAAGAGCACTCCACAGTTCATGCCACAGTTCTGCAACCCTAATTACCCAAAGTGGGGAAGCCACGTTGGTCTAGCAAGGCAAGAGTGCCTACCTGCTTCTCAGCTGACACACACCCAGACCTAGCCACACTGCAAGCCATGGACAATGACAGTGAGAAAACACTGAGATAAGAAACAATTCTAAACTAGCTATTTGGGGAAAATATTTTGAAAATTTGATAATTCTTATGTGGCTTACATATATGGGGTGACATGTATGTGCTGTCTTGTTAAGACACAGGGCAGAAAGTGTTTGCCTGTGTTAAATGCATCATTTAACTTTACCAATCTGCACTCTGCCCAGACCACTCAGGATCTTTTCCTGCTATTCTAGTGCCCTCTGAACTGTTTCAAACCTCTGTTATTTTCTGACAAATGTCTCAGGTGAAAAATTCAAACATCTTCAAAAGATCTCTGAAATAATCAGTAATGATGAAAACGACAAGGTAAGATAAGAATGGTAAAATTTATTCCTTGGTCAGCAATGGGTTAATATCCCATTTCGCACCGGACAAGAAGAACTTCTGGACAGTTAATTGTAAACATTCACAAACATTTCCAAAACAATATTGCTGCAATACATCGGGCAGAGTACACAACTGTGTTCAGGCTCATTCATTGCTCAAGAACCGGAGACGAATGCGCTAACGATATGACTGTATTTCTCTTGGTCCTAGAATAATTATTATAGCTGATAGTAACTCTTTATTATAATTGCACCTGGGTAATTATCGAGGTCACAGACACATTCAGCGAGGCATTGTATGAACACAGAAAAGCTGCCCCTGTTTTAAACAGCTTACAATTAAATTAAACAAGATATATGAAAATGACAGGAAGGAATAAAATTCACAAACTGAACAGCATGATCGCAACAAATGTCAACCCATGACTGCTTTTCTTGGGGGAATGGGAGGCTATTAAGTACAGGCATGGCACCTGGAAAGAAGAATGGAAACAGCAGAAAAGGTAGGATCAGAAGTGACTGAATGAAGCCGAGGTGAAGAACATGATGTGGCCAGCAGTTCGAGGGAGGTGATTCTACCCCTCTAGTCCGCTATCATTGAGACCTCACCTGTGTCCAGCTTTGGAGTCCTCAGCACAGGAAGGACATTGACCTGTTGGAATGGGTCCAGAGGAGGACCACGAAAATGATCAGAGGGCTGGAGCACCTCTCCTATGAAGACAGGCTGAGAGAGTTGGGGTTGTTCAGCCTGGAGAAGAGAAGGCTCTGGGGCCTTTCAGTACTTAAAGGGGGCCTACAGGAAAGATGGGCAAGGACTCTTTATCAGGGAGTGTAGCAATAGGACAAGGGGTAATGGTTTTAAACTGAAAGAGGGGAAATTTAGATTAGATATTAGGAAGAAATTCTTTACTGTTAAGGTGGTGAGGCACTGGAACAGGTTGCCCAGAGAAGTTGTGGATGCCCCTTCCCTGGATGGGGCTTTGAGCAGCCTGCTCTAGTGGGAGGTGTCCCTGCCCAGGTCAGGGGGGTTGGAACTAGATGATCTCTAAGGTTCCTTCCAACCCAAACCATTCTATGATTCTGTGACATAGTTAGAAATAAATTCAGCAAAGGGCAGGGACACCCAAGTGAGAACTGGAAAAGGTTTGCCATGGCTATGTTCGCACACATAAGTTAGGACACTGTAAAGATGCCCCCTGTGAAAATGTCCCAAGATGAACCACTCTCATACTTTCACATCATGGGCTGTTTGGTTCACCCCGCCTGGCCCAGGCACACTGTCCTACCCTCAAAGGGCTCCACAGGCTCCTTGGGCTACCCCCTTTATGAAAGTCAGTCACACCTTCCAGCGAAAACAGAAAGGAAGTGAAAATATGAGGAAGGAACTGGGATCCATGGGTAGCATGCATCCCTGTTGTCTGTGCCTGCGGTTTCCTGCAGTCAGCAGATTGCACACTGCCGGCACCCACTGCCATTCCCACCTCCTTTCTCCAAGGCCAGGCACGCCCCAAACAAGGGAGCAAACAGTGTCCATGAGGAAAGAAGAAGCTGGGGCAAGTGCTCTGTGAGCATTTTTTCATTTACGCCCATGCAAGGTCAGAAAGGTACTAAGCAACCTGAGACCTACTGTTTCAATAATGCCACCCTCCCAAGGCTGTCCTTGAGAAAGTCAGCAAAAAGGGCCCAGCTGGCCCCATCTCCAGCATGCAGTGATGTTTATGGCATGGACAGAGACATTTTTAGTGCAAACCAAGTGCCAAGTTTGCTTCTGCGTCTTGGCCAGCTTCCTGAAAAAAATTTCTCAGATCAAACTTCTGACCTTGAGAAGCCAAGCCTATAATAAAAGCACCATTTTAGGAACCTCATCCTTCCAGGGCTGTGGGCTTTGCAATGTCTGAGAGACATGCAGGCTTCACAGTGCAGGATTTTGAATCTTGTATATTGCAAGGACAGTTGTGGAACCCAAAAAGCCCACCACAGTTCAGTTTTCATCTAGTTTTTGACTGTTCTTAGGCAGACTGGCTGCTCAGGTAGACAGATCCAGTCAGGTCAGCATCTATTACTAGTGGGAGAGGAGAACTGTATATCTAAGCAGGCACCTGAAAACACCCTCTAGGGTAGCTGGCAGCAGGCATGACAGGTTCAGGTAAGCATGCACCAGAAATGTGGACTGGGCCCCAAGCAAGTGAACATTATCTACCTTCACAGACTAAGCAAATTTTAATTGCCTGGCAACATTAGTGATGATGATCAGCTGTTGGTGTTGGAGCAGGAACTTCAGTGGTGCAAACACTTCGTATATGAAATGAAGTTCTGTTCCTTCCAGCTTTTCGCTTCTCATGATGTGTGGCTGCAGTCCACTTGCGCTTCAACCAGGTGCGTACATCTTTCCAGGAGTGATTGTCCTGGGACCTCTTTGTTGTACGTGTATTTTGCTGCAGTTGAGGCCCCCAAGTGATGTCCAAGGCAGGATGTGTTCTTTCTGGATCTGCATAAGTGCTGTGAAAAATGTAACCCCAGATGAATCCAGTTTAACTATTTCTAAATCTCTCAGGAAGCCTCATCTTCAGAATGGGTAATAAAGGACTCAAATTTATTCTGATCATGTCTCTGCTCCATGAAAAAACACACAGTCCCTGCATGAATATAAACAAGATGAGCTTTTCACACAATGGGTAAAACCATGGCCTCCTGCAAATCAACAGTTGTTTTAACAAACGATCCAAAATTTCATCTTATATCTCTGTAGTGTTCTGTCAAGTGGAAAACAAACTCCACCGAAATTCCCGCTTTAGAAAGGAATTGGAGAGGTAACAGTAGCTGAGAGGATAGCACAGTTTTCTCCCCTATCAAAGGGAAGCTTCTTGACCATTCATGCATTACTCCTGCCAATGTTTGGATCTTCTTGAAGGAAACTTTAAGTGAGAATGAAATATCTACTGAACTCATTTAGTGTGATAGAAACTTGTACGTATATTACATCAGACTTTCTCAAGCAGTACACCTTGGAGCAGAAGCATTTAGCAGGAAGCATCTCATGACGAATGGAGAGGAGGTTCACCACCAACTGCTGCCTCTGCTTCGTATCTGCTAAGGTAGATTTGAAAAAGCCCAGAGTTAATGGGATTTTTGCCTTAATATAAGAAAGAGATGTGAAAGAAATCTCTGAAAATGCTACAGAGGAGAAGGCTATAAGACTAATTCTTGAACAGCTAAAGTGCTCTGTAAAAAGGCCTGAGAATACTTGTAGGAAAAAGATTTTCAAAATGTAATACCTCTAACTGGCTTATTTCATTACAATAATGACAGAGAGTCTTTTATATGTCTTGATTACCACACAGTCAAGTCTTAAGAAAAATGAAACCATAGACTGTGCTACAATGTAAATACTATTATTTTTATTTATTTATTATGTACTTAATTTGTAAATTAAACCACAACATTTGTGGCTGTCTTTTTGCCCCGCCAAATAAAGAAACAGTGCCTGTTTTTTCTCCAGACAAAAACCATTGCTCTGAATTGTAAAAATTGCTTTTATTCAATAATAGATAAAGTTTGAAATTACATTATTTTGCCATATCCCTTAGTAGAATACAAATGGCATAGCAATAATAACAATAACACTAATAATACTATCACTGTGTTCAGATGTCTTTCTTTAATTTAAAAAAAACTGTGTTATTTTTTTCAGTCAAGATGCAGAATGTGGTTTCTTTTGGGATTTGGGATTTTTGTTCTTTTTTTTCTTAGAGATGTTTAGTCTTAAATGGTACTGAATCTAGCATTACATATTCAACAAATATTTATTGTTTTTGTGAAAACTGCAATTCTTGGCATATTTTCTTCATTTATATCAACCATAAACACATGTTGTGTGGGTGTGCAGTTATTTGGTTCATTTGTAAACACGGGTAATAAAATATCTGTATTGCAATACCTCGTTGTGTGCAGAGTATTCATGTTATTTCTTCCACTGGAGTTTGCTCATTAATCATGGTGACAGTTGATACTTTTTTCACTGACATGAGATATACAGTTGTTAAAAATTTGTTTTAGAGCTTAATATTGTCATTCATGATATGTGCAAAACAGAGAGAACCTTCATGGAAAAACTAATACGACAAATATTGATACCAATGGTAGATGTTTGTTCTCTCACAACAAGTGAAGACCTCTTTGAAACGCACTAAGGTGTTAAATGCAAAGACCACAGACTTTATAGAGTGCATAATGCACGCGCACGCAAGAAATTCTCATATAAACTCAAAATCATTTAAATGACACTAGATATCTTAAAGGGTGTGAAGAAGCAAAATTTCTATTCTAAATAGGATAAAATATGCATACAGAAGTGGAATAATTAATTTAACCAAATATGCTATGTCTTCGAAAAAAATAATTGCAATCAAAGTACCAGCTGACATCTGAAGAAAGGGCTCAGGTTGTAAACTGTGATCTGGTAAGGACATGCAATCCTTGTGGAACAGGAGTTAAAATCGTATCTGAAAACAGATAAACTTCAGAGCTCCCCAGCTGGACAGCAGGAAACAACCATAAAGGATAAACTCTCAGATTAACCCAGTTTAGATTTCACTTTGACAGGATCCTCCGTATTAAATATATTATGTAATAGTATCACAAGAAAAGGAATGATAAAACATTTGGAGGCAACAAACTCCTCCAGGGACCTGAAGTGGATGAAAACTAAGAAAAGTTTATGAAAAAAAGCTCAATGAGTTTAAAAGAGAAAAGTAAACCGTCAAAGGAAGTCTCGGGGTCAAACTGGGGAAAACCCCTGGCTTCTGCATGAGAAGGAGAGAAAGCAAAACAAAAGTAGCTTCTTTTCTGTTTCAGTCAAGCTCTTGTCACAGATATACTTGGCCACTCCAGAAAGAATTCAGCCTTCCCAGGCTCCTTCCATGCTAGTGCAACTACGCATTTTGGGCCAGAATCAGTTTCCTTGGACAATTATAACTAAATTAAAACTGTTAACAACTCTCCAGCTTCTATTTTCTTTATTTTACATACATCTTGAGGTGTTTATGTATAGTATTAGGGATGCCTGGGAGATTTAGTACCAAATTATTTTGTACTTTCTGTCTTTGAAAGTATCACCAGGAGGTTTCACCTGTTGGAGAAAAGACTATTCTAATGCATCATGACCAAAGGAGGAGAGAATGTGCCTGTTAAAGAAGCCAAGAATCCCACAATATGCAGGAAGTCTCAGAGTGTGAGCTTTAGTGGTCTGGCAAGTGAGTTGTGTAATCATTATCAATTTCCTTTAGTTAGACAACAGAAAGTTATTTACCCTTTGTGGACATCTTTTTTTTTTTGGGGGGGGGGGGGAGGGGGAGCAAAGAAGATTCATAAATGTAGAGAGCGTTTTGACAAGAGGCTCAGAAGAGACAGGTACTTCGTGTATGAAAAATATGTTACTGAAGTTGCTAAAAGACTCAGAGCAGAATTTTGTCCTTGAATATATATGCCACTGCTGTTTATATTAATGGGAGGTATGTGCCATATTCCGGTGATCAACCTTGGCATTTGCAGCGAACTCCAGCTAGGAAACCAAATGCTTATTTCATAGATATACTGCAGTTATTATTGCTGTAGAGATGTAGACAAGAGCAGACCGTATAGGTCTTTTTTTATTTTAGAAGCATAACTGGTCTGTGACATGCTTGAAGAAGCCCTCTTAATTCTTCCTAGCTTCAGCTCATGTATTAGACTCTCACAGCACCAACTCTTGCACCAAAGCCTCTGTAAATACCCTGTCATCATTTTTCATTTGGGATGATACACTAGCTTTCAGAACATACTCTTACATTTCTAGGACAAAATTCAGATGTACCATGTTCCTCAAACGTGAAAAGACAGGGAGAAGAATCAACTGTAAAGCTTATGAAAGTATCTGAAATTTAGTTCTGGATTAATCTTGGGTTTTTCTGTGAAAGTCCAAGATATTTTTCTGTTACTGTAGCCATATGAATTATGAATGCATTCATTTCTATTTCATATTGGTTTAAAGCACATAAAATCAAAGATTTTTTTATCAAATTCCACGGTCCATCAAGTTAATATATTAATTTGTCATAGGACACAGAATATGAACAGTCATGTGGGAAGAGACTGCAGAGTAGGTACAAGCAATTCATTTTTGAATGAGAAAGGTTCAATTCCCTGGAGAGAGTATAGCAGGTATTTTGCAAGTGGGGGCATACTATCACTTAAATCCTCAAATACTTTTGTCTATTGTCTTCAAAAGTAGAACATGCATTAGCCCATATTAATTCAACCTCGTTGTGACCCACAGCGACATATCACTGTCCTTAATCTTTATAAATGGCTTTTGCACTCTGCACCATCAAAAACTTTCTTTTCGCTGATCAATACAAAGTGTATTTGAAAAGAGCATTATCTGCCTTTGAAAAGGCCTCCTGGACAATCAATGGTCTTCAGAAGCAGATGCTGATCAAGCAAGCATAGGCAACATTGTAGATAGCTAGTAAATATTGATCTCAATTCAGAAGAGGAAATTGCCTTGTAGTTGCAGTGTCTGACTTCATTTAGCCAGTAAGTTTACTAAAGGTCTGATTGGTTGATCTGATAAACACCATGATGCATCATCACTGATTCGTGAGCTTGTAGGGAAAACATACCTTGGAAGTTTTATGTGGGCACAGCATAAGACTAGTTTCAAACTAGAGTCAAAACAAACTTGAAAAATGTTGATTTCTGTTGTAAAAAAACACAGGTAATATTCATCGTCCACATGATTTCACAGTGGATTGAAGCAAGCAAAAACAAAAGCTCTGACACTGGCATATTTTATGAATCTGTACTCCTTCATTAAAAAAAGAAGTATCCAAATTAATCTGTTTAATCATTTTTATATACCAGGCAACCTCCTGAACTTAGTTGGTTTGAGAAAGTTACAGACTCAATTAATTTCTTTGTTTCCCAAGATTTTCTTGGTAGAACGTGGCATCTCTGATAGCAGAAACAGCGTTATATGGTAGGCCTGGATCCAGACAGTACAACTCCACTAGTGCAGAGAGAAGGAAAGATGCAAAGGAACCTCAGCAAATGATGTAAACTTCCATGTAATACATTACAATAAAACTTGAATTATTCTAGATTTATGATGTTGTTTATGACAGAAATCTTGTTTAGTACTTCCAAATTGTGAGAGTCACATAATTAGCTGTCAGAAAACTGCACTGATCGTCATTCTGTAAAAGATATTTTAGTTTACAGCACCATATAAATCACAGAAGGTGTATGGTCATACCAAGTGTCACTGAAGTCAATAGGACCTAATTGATATTCATTGGCCTACCTGATCATTCCTTCAGATTACTGTAGGAAAGATTATTCCTCACAAATGTAGGGCAAAAATACACTAATTTCAGCTCTAAGATTCAGAAGTTACTGCACTGGTAGAAGTGCCACCAATAGGTGATCAGCCCTCCTCACTTATCTAGTCAGCCCACTTGCTCTGGAGTAAGAACTAACCCCATAATCTCAGCAGTCACAGGATGGACCACTTACCTTTGAGCCAACCATAGTGCTAGGCAGGAACACGACAATACCGTGATGCCAGAAGTATTTTGTCCCAAAGAGCTATTCTTCATCGTGGTTCCTTGCTGGAAGAATGGGATTGGAATGATGGAGTCTATGAACAACACAGGTACACTTCGAAATTTCTTCAGCAGAGTTGGAGTGTCAAAGGCGATGGCCATTCCCCTAGCCCAGCCTGAGGCTAGGGGAATTCACTGGCCTGCAGCTCTGTGAAAATCACCTTTATCAAAAAGGCTCAGATGGACTTTTCACAGACCATGTGTCTTCTACTTAACAGGAAAAATAAACTTGAAGACTACTTACTGTATCACAAAAGTTTATGACAAAATATTTTACTCTTTTTATTATTTAACAGATTTACAGAGATTAGCTTCTAAGTAAGATTAGCTTCTGCTTAAGTAACTGCAAAAGACTTTGGACTCCCAAACGAATAAAGATGTATGTCACTGCACAGATAAAACTAACTTGAAGATTTTAAATATTTTTTTTAGAACTTAAGAAAGGTTGAAGTAAAATTCATTACATCAGGAATGACTTTGAGCCCAGATTTTAGACCCATCTGAATTGAAAAATAATAATAACAATAAAAAAATAAAAAGGAAAATCCATACTCTTGAAACCAAGTTCTGAAACTACTTAGAGCCAAATTTTCTAGACCGAGACTCTAATTTTGCACACACAAATACAGTAATAAGGCAGGAAACTGCTCATGTACCATAAAGTTCTCAAAATGTGTCATTTGGTCTATATCAGGAGGTAAGTCAGGGGGCTGTTGTGTGGTTTTACAGCCACTATATACTTTGGAGGGTGGGAAGAGTAGCTTGGGCTGTCCAGATCATAGCTGAACAATGGGTCTGAAATAGGGCTGTTTCTAGAATGTATGTGGAGAATAAAATATGACAGAACAATACTTCTCACTGTCAGTTTGTGGGCAGTTAAGAACAGTGCTTGGTTTGAGTTGACAAGCCATATGTGATAAATGGTGCATAGTTTTGTAGGACTGTATTTGCTCAGCAAGAGGTGAAGGCTTTGTCTTATTTTGGAAATGGGAGTGGAATGACTTTGTTTTTGCAGAGTGGTGGTCTGATGCCAAGGACTATGGGAAGAGTTGTTTGTGAAAATTCACATACACATCACCACCATAATAATGTCAACCCTTTTCTAGCATTATTAGTATTATTTTGCAATAATACTCAGAACGCCCATTGGAACATAGACCGCATTGTGGTCTATGTAAATTCCTGTATTGAGCAAACACATAATGAAATTGGGTTCTCTACCTAGTGGGAAAGGCTATTGTTGCATCTTTGCTGCTGACTCAATTTATTAAAAATATGTTACCAGAGAAAGGTCCATATAACTGCATTTGCCAACTACATGTGAACGTACATGGCTTAATTTATGTCTCCTTTGGCGCTGGTACTCATGACTGACACAATACATGTGAAGGAGGCCCATCAGAGGGCTCTTAAACTATTTTAGAATACTAATCAGTCCCTACACACTACAGCTTTTATGCTGTTTACAGTAGGCTACAAAGGCAGAAGCAAGCTGCAAGTGCAAACCTCAGCCAGGGAAGCAGTCCTTAGTCCCATACTGTTACCAGCACCCAAAAAATGCAATTCTAAGGGAATTACGTGCTTGCTAATCATCAACTATATGACTACACAAATCCTTAAAATAATAGCTGTTAATCAAAAAGATAATAATTCCTATTTCACGTCGACTACTGCTTCTCCCTAAGAGACCCCATCTTTCTAACTAAGCAGCGCTATTCAGAAAACCCCTAGTGACCTCAGCATATTCCGAAGAGCTTGCACTGCGCAGGTCAGGAAGCATCTCCACCACATCCCAGGCCCTGGCCCTGCTGGGGTGGAGGCACAGGGCCAGGATGGCAACTCCTCAGTCCCTTGAAACTGAAAGGAATGGGTAACAAGGAAGTGCACTGCTGTGTAAGAACAACCCAGAGGAAGACTGCATCAAATCCATGTATTGGGGTAGCATTTAAATGATCAGTCACCACCAACATAACCCAAATAATGAGTAGCACGATAGCGCAACAAAAATCTACCAGACAAAAAAAAGCAGTTTACAAAGAAAGGTAATTTTTATTTTATGATATGGAATATGCCCATTTTAAGGATAACATCACATCTGCGAGCTGCTAATTCAGAGTTCTATTTCTTTGGTCCTGGACAAAGTAAAAAGTGAAGTTCAGCACGGTAACGTTTTTGGTTTAAAACTGACAATGAGAGCTTGATCCCCTGACATAACCGACAAAATCCTCTAGGCTTTTGCAGCTTGGTGGAAATGGCTAAATCTGCATTCAACTTGTTTTTCACATTTCCATCGTTGTGCAGAATGAAGCCTTGCAGAGCCCAGGGGACATGTGTTTAGCTGCCATTCTTGCAGCGCTTGTAGCATTTTAACTTGAAGCCTCTGGGAAAAAGCCACATACCTATTACTATGGCTTTGGAGTTTAAATTGTTAGTTGATGTGTCCTGTTTATCAAATCCAAAACGCAGTTTGTGCCTGAAAAATAAACCTGGCCCTGCAAGCAGAGAGGGTTTTTGGCTGGTTGGTTGTTTTTTAAATAAAAGCCTAAAGAAGTGGCAGTCACAAGTAAGTAATCAAGTATTTGTCTCTCTTGTCTGCCTCTGAGTTATTTTACACTTAAATTGACTCATTGCTGACATTGTAAGTTTTGCAAGGTACAGTGCTCACCTACCTGACCTTCTGTATGAAATATGCTTAGGAGAGTAAAAAGGAGACAGGCTGACCCATTCTCCATTCAGTGGGGTTTTTGTTTGCATGTTTGGTCAATGTAAAAAAACCTAAATCAACCCAACAAAAACCCAATACCAGAACACCTTTCCACACTCATAAATCTCATTATACTTAATCAAACAGGAGCAGTGTTTTGCAAGTAATAAGTCATTTCACTTTCCTCTTCAGCTGTTAACAAGGAAATACATAAAAAATTTATATATAAAAATATATTTAATTTGATATATTTTCGCAGGCAAGTGCATTTCTGCATGTTACGACGGGTGTGCGGTTGATTTTCATTAATATATATAAACTGCCATCCATTTATTGCATAGGATGTAAAAGAAATAGTATCTGACTTACACTGCAAAGACAGTCGGTATTACTTTTTTAAATCTAAAGAAAGGCCTTCGTAACTGAAAGGAGTAACTTTTTTCAGTTTGTTTAAAATATCTCTTCTTAAAAAGAAGTCTATTGTTATGAATGAGTTTATGTTGGCCAGCTAGACTATTATCCGGGGCACAAATGCTTCCTTGAGAGCATGAGACAACTTGCAACTTTTATTATGGTATTTCAAATAATGGGAAGTAACAGTAAAATGGGTGCAAAAAACTCAGAGAAAATCTTGATAGGCAAGTCTGTTATGCAATGTGTACTCCCCTCGCTGCTCCTCCACTGGTGCCAAAAGCATGTCACTCAGGTAATTTGTTTTAGACCCTTAACAAGACTTAGAAGCAATTATTATGAAACACTGACACAACAGATCTCACCAACAATTGAAGTTTGACAGCTTGTGAGAAAAGTCTCATGTTTATGTCATTGGAGAGGTGATCCTTGTATGACCTCCTTTTTCACTGCGGTGAATGATAAACTATCGTTTTCCAGTGGTAGTTCACTATAGCTGAAGGCCCAAATGTGCTGTACTTGTAAAGGAAATTTTCAGCTGGTTCTTGGAATCAAATAGAGCTGGAAACTCCTTTGGTTCCTTTGACTGATCTAGTTTAGGCTTTATGATATACTCTGACTGGGTAGGGAGCTAAAAGCCTGACAGATATCCACACTCTGCGCTTTGTAAAGGACTTTAGAACAATTGTAAACAGAGAGGTATGTGCAGAGCTAATGCACACGTACTTCCTGATTGAAAATAGCGCCACATTTGCTGCTCTAAGCAAACTGAAAAAATGCACATGTGAGAGACGGAAAGAAAGAACATGTTAGTAACTATTGCAATACATTTATTTGCCTTGAGGGCAACGAAGCTGTTGAGGGGTCTGGAGAATAAGTCTCATGAAGAGCGGCTGAGGGAACTGAGGTTGTTTAGCCTGGAGAAAAGGAGGCTGAGGGGAGACCTTATCGCTCTCTACAACTACCTGAAAGGAGGCTGTAAGAGGTGGGGGTCGGTCTCTTCTCCCAAGCAACAGGTGATAGGACAAGAGGAAATGGCCTCAAGTTGTGCCAAGGGAGGTTTAGACTGGATATTAGGAAAAATTTTTATACTGAAAGGGTTATTAAGCATTGGAACAGGCTGCCCAGGGAAGTGGTTGAGGCACCATCCCTGGAGGTATTTAAAAGACGGGTAGACGTGGTGCTTAGAGACGTAGTTTAGATTAGTGATGGTTTTTTGCCAGAGTTAGGTTGATGGTTGGACAACATGATCTGAAAGGTCCGTTCCAACCTAGGCAATTCTATGATTCTATGACTCTATGGTTCTTGTTCCAGAGTAGAAGTTGGATGGATAATTTACTGCTTTACATCATTCCAGCATCTGCAAGCACCCAAATCAACTATTTTTAATCCACATTTTAGACACAAGTGGAAGACAATGTGGTAGGCAGGACTACATACTCATGCTGCATGAGTGTCTCAAAACTGGCCTGAATTGATAAAAACTGCCATGGAGCAGCAGAATAGAAATAATCTTCAGGCAGTGAGTCTAAAGCTCCCTGCACTCCTGCACTTAGTCTGAATGGCACCAGGCAAAGACTCTACTTCTTTCTTTGCTGTTAGGTAGCTCTCTGGCTGAAGATTTTGGTCTAAAAAAAACCCACCAAAAATGCAAATCAAACCATTCCCCACCCACGCCCCAAAACCCCACAAACTTTCTCACAGTTTTATTTACCTGTGTGCTCTTGATAGAGTTTCTTGATAGAGATGGAAGCTGTAAAGAAGCTGTACACCAGGGAAGGTGGTTGGCTCCGTGTTGCACTTCATGCTGCACTCAATGCGAGCCTCATGAGAAATACTCTTCTACCCACTATTAAGTTACACATTGGCCAAACTACAAGTCTTCCTAAAAGAATATTGTATCTTAAGGTTTTGATCACTTGGTATCTTAAGCATACGCTAATGGAAGAGTGCACTTTTTTGCTTAACGATTCTAAAAGGAGTAAGACTTGCTACACATTTCCTCTGGGTTACGAAGCCGCTTACAGAATTTCAGATTAAAATCTTTTTCTTTTCATGTGTGTATTCTCACCCTTCATTTGCATTGCTTACACGACAGCAGAAAAACCCTAGCCTTAAAAACTATCTTGCTTCAATTAATATATTATGCAGCTGATAATTTGTCATGGCTGTTACTTCATTGGTGCTTTCACAACAACATCAATCTAACACATGTTCAGCAATTTTAATAATGGCTTCTAATCTCAAACAAAAGAATTTTTGTTTATACCCAGACTTTTCTCTGTATTACTGAAAGAACATGGCAGGAACTTCTTTCTTCCTTTCTATTTCCAGAAAGGAACAAAAGTGAGGTCATCATTACAAACAGATTAAATGTTTCTCAATCTTAGATGCTCTACGAGGCACTTTGGTCTCTCATAGCAAACAAGGACAATCTCATTTAACCATAGCTACTACCACAGCAAATCAAAATACAAGCAGGACCACTTTATATCAGGGCACCAGTTATTACATGATAAAATCCTTTTTCACTTTGGGAAAAAAAAACCTGAATATTTAAACTATTTTTCATTATGTAAAATTGTAGATTACAAAATAGGTTAATTGCAATCTACAGAGCAACCAGCTGTGGTCACATTTAGGACTTTTCAGTAGTACTATAAAAGCATAAATAAATAACAATGATGAATAGCTACATTTTTGTTCTAGATACTTGCTGCAGCTAGTTGCAGAAGCCAGAACCTAAACTTGGATATATATAATCAGAATAGATTATTATATGCTAATTATATAAAACCTGCAGCTGGTAAGTAAACTTAAGAATCCAGTGTTTACAGCATGCATTGACTGCATTTCACCACATCCTTAAAATGTGCTTAACATGAGCACAATGACCTCTCAGCCGAGAGGCCACCTAACCAATAAATTACTCAGGTGCTTCTCTGCAGGACCTGTGGGAGAGCTCGACCCACAGGACAGCCAGCTACAACCTGGATTCTAAGGGGTGGGACAGAGCGAGGAAGTGAAGGACTTCATGTAAGGTCCAGAAATGTGTCGGCATCGTCAGATCTTGCTGTGACACCTGGTCATTCAGTCATGGAACTGGCTTTAAATCAAATTGTAACCCTGTGATGCTCACCTCTTGGAACAATATGGTTACAGTGTGCTTAATGGAACCATTCTTGTTCACCCTGGAAAACTAAGCACACGTGATATCTATACACCTCACGCTCCAACACAAGTCTCACTAGACTTTGAGCCATCTGCTAACCAGAGGCCTGAACTTTGGGAGTTATCTTCTCTTTCTCCCTTTGTTTATAGATATATTTATGTTATTTATTTGCTCATTTGTTTATATGTTTATTTATTTGTTATATATTTCTTTATATTTATTTATTTGTAGTTATTTGTTTACACAAAGCTCTGCTAATTGTATTAGAGAAGAACGGACAAAAGCAACAATTCAACTTGAATGGAGTTTATCTAATCATCTGGGAAGTAATGGTGTGTGCCTGCTGCACCAGGAAGTTTCCAAGATGGAGCTGAAAAAATATGTTTGACAGAACAGCAAATTGGTGCAAAGTATTGTAAAGTAATTTTCACACAAATATATATTGAGGTACTTTAGTGACAGCCTGGCACACTTCAGTGGCACGCTGAAAAAATAAAACCAGTTTCAGGAATCTGAATCCATGGTCCTGTGATTATATTAGACATTTAAGATATTAATGCAATTTCACCAGTGAATTCCATGTTGAGAATGTAGCCTTCTGCTAACCTGGGGTCTTCACTCTCTTACTACTACAGTTTATCATCCAAAAGATCTTTAAGAGGTCCTTTTTCAGTGTCTGAAAAAAAGCTCAAAGCTTCAACCATAGCTGTTGGGATGTCCCCAACAATAATGGAATACAGATCCATGACTAAATATGACCGAACATAAAGATTCTTTTGGTGCAACTAAGATGCAACACACCAGTAACTAGGAAGTTAAAGGTCTACAAGTTCATACAGGAATGATCCCTCTACATTACTGCTTACATTCCACGATGAACCTTCAATCAGTGCCCCTCCAAACATCTGCTCCCGCCCTTCTCATTATTATTTTATTTATTGCCATTGAAACAGACTGGGTATCTCAAGGATATGAGGTGTTTAATGTCTTGCTCATTGCTGCAAAACAAATGTAGGTTTGTGTAAATCACTGTCGTTAACAGAAATGTGAGCACTCCTAATTGCAAACAATTACACAATAAGTGATGCTTTTCCTTAAGAAACCTATGAAGTGCTCACAGTGGAGACCGCGCAGCCCGCCCAGACTTCAGTTTCCCATGCAAAAGGGGACTTCACCATGGAATTGAGCGACTTTTATCCAGTTATTTTATATGGGGACATATGGCACAACTTTGCAGACTTACCTGCATTCTTCTCTCACTGATTGCAGCAGCCAAGTGTTTTGTTTTGTTTTTTTTTAAAAAAAACAAAAAACAAAACACCACAAACAAACAAACAAAAAAAACAAAACCAAAAAACCAACAAACAAAAACCCAAAACAACTCCCAAACCCAAACTGCCTTCTGGTTCCAAAGATTTCTCTCCAGATGTGGCACCTATTGACACATCTCAGCCATGCTGCCCTATGGACAGACAAAGCGTCTTGGTCTTCCAGGGGCATTAGCAGTCACATCTTTTATCACTCATTGAAATTCAAACAGTTTAGGTTTCTGTGCCATTTGCAATTGCCTCATTGATCCCTGGTACTTCTTCATTTCTGGAAAATTGCATTGCAGTATCACACCTGAAGAACAAAACCATTGTGTTTTCTATTTTTCTTCCCCCTAAGGATACAAGTCCAAATTGCAGACTTTCAACCACAAGCAAGAGCTGTATTCTTCTCGTGCAGCGCATAAACCAGGTGCTGGACGCAGCAGAACTTCTGACATTTTAGGAGTTAATATCACTCGTATGTGTGTGTGCATGCACTAATTATGGATCACAGCATGCACTAGGATGCTAAGCAAGTTCAAAGAGAATATTAGATCCCTGACTCCAGCAGATGCACAGCTCTGGGGTATAAGCAAAAATGCGTGAGCAAATCACACAAGCTTCCTGAGCAGCTAGAAACAAACCTGGAACCCTGCAGGCTATTGTTGGATTTGTAAAATTGACAATAGCCTCTGCAACTTGTAATTTACTCTTGTTTTTCTTACTATTAAGATTATTGTTTCAGTTTACTGAGCTCATGAAAATGTAAAAAGTAGAGGAGAATGCAGGGATTCTCTGCCGGTATTTATGCTATAAAATATTAACCTGTTGACACCTTGCATTAAAATGGATTCATTTTCAGATAGAGTATAATAGTTCCATCATCTTTATGTAAACTTTATCCACTATTCTAACTAAAGTGCCTTGAAACTGCTCCTTCAGTTCTATGTATCTAAATTCTGCTTATACGATATTTAGAATACATTTAACATTTAATATATACAACCCTTGCCGTTTGAAGACAACCAGATCAGGCCATAGAGCTGGTGGCTGTGATGGTGCCTGACAGCTCTTTGGGCAGAGCAGGGCAGGATGGTTAAGGTTGGAAATACATAGTAAAGAGCTCTTTCACTCCTCTAATGCAAATCTTAGATTTTAAGGCCAAAAGCAATTGTTGTGTTGTACCACCCAGTTCATCTTAAAAGAACTTCACACAGTCAGCAACAGGGCAGAGACCTTCATTCCCCAGTCACAGTGGCATAGAGCTCATTTGCAGGGCATCCGTTATGAGTCAGGAAAAACTGACCTCCTGACTAATAAGATGCCTGCCTTTCATCTTGTTTTCACAGTGCAGCACAATATCTTGGAGTGGCACATCTTCCAGAAAGACATCCAGTCCTGAGCTGAAGACACCACGAGAAGGTAAAGCCACCACTTTACCCCAGTAATCTGTTTCAAGGGCTCCTCAGACCTAATGTAAAATTGTGCACTTGATTTCTCAGATGACTCTGTCTTGCCTCAGCCTCCAGTCATTGGTTCTAATTATGCCTCTCTCTACCAGATTAAAGAGCCTTTAGTATCCTGCACTATCTCTCCCGACATTACTTTTACAGTGAGATCAAATCACCGCTGACATTCTTAATACGATAAGCAGAATGATCTTTACGTTTCTTGCAGTAAAATGCCTCCTCCTGGGCCTCAAATAATTGCTGTGGGTCTTCCCTCCAATTTTGGGCATCCTTTAAAATGTGGATATTAAAATTGAGTGCATGAGTATACCTACATATTTGTTCATTATTTCATGTTGTTGTATTCAAGGAGTACATTCTCCCTTTTTGCCTCAACTTTGCCATTTAAAGATTCCACTGTCAGGATCAATTGCTTGTCAGGATGCAACTCTCCAGGCTGCAGCTACACACAGCGCTCCCTGGCATGTAATTTTGTATGTGCTTCCCCGCCTCCCACCCCCCATGAATGCATCTTATTCCCTAATGCATCAAGACTTGATCACCTAGACCCTGCTCTGTTAATCTCCGTTAATCCCCCCAGATTTTTTCAGCTGTAGATCTGTATGTACTTCCAGATCAAAGTCTTGAATACTTCTAGACCTGGAATCTTTTCTAGATAAAGGCCACTCAACAATGATCTTCCACTAACTTTTTTTGAGTTTTGAAATCTGTGTAAACTATACTCATATAACACAAATCAGGGAGGAGCATTGCCAAAACATGACATGTCCATATAGTGCAGTGCATCACCAAGCAGAAACCTGGCGATTGTAGATGTTCTGTTGTGGCTCCTGGTCATTACTACCAGGTACAATACTGTACTGAGTAGCACACATATGCTCCTAGTTTGCCCATGTAGCACCTCATTGACACTACCTCTGAAGTGGCTGCTGATAGCTATTCTCATGGAATCGCAGAACAATTAAGATCGGAAAGGACCTCTGGAGATCACCTAGTTCAACCCCACTGCTCAAAGCAGGGTCCACTACAACAGGCTGCTCAGGATACTGTCTATCTGCATCTTTTAATAGCTCCAAGGATGGAAACTCCAGGGCCTGGCTGGGCAACCTGTTTCAGTGAACAATCAGTCACCTTTACAACATTTTGTTTTTATTCTAAAGTAGAATTTCCTGTTGCAGTTCGTGTCCATTGCCCCTCAACCTTTTGGTGGATACCACTGAGAAGAGTCAGGCTCCATTTTCTTTACGCCCTTCCATCACACATTGATAAAATTTGCCTCTCAGCCATCCCTTCTCTAGCCTACGTGATCCCATCTCTCTCATATGTCAGAGGATACAATCCCTTTAGGACCTTTGTGGCCCTTCACTGGTCTTGCTCCTGCATGTCCAAATTTTCCAGTCAGTCAGCCCCCCGCCTGTTTGGGTGGGTGCCTGGGGTGTCTTCCTCCCCAGGGGCAGGGCTTGGCACCTCCCTTTTTTCAGCTCTGGAGATTCCTGTTGATCTACTTCAAAAATGTCTCAAGATCCCACTTAATAACAGTGCAGCCATCTTGTTTATCAACCATTCCTCATTTGCAAATCCGCTGAGGGTGCACTCTGTCCCATCATCCTGGTCATTAGAAGATGTTAAATAATACTGGCCCCATTATCAACCCCTGGAGTACAGAACTAGTGATGAAATTCCAGCTGGACTTCATGCCTGTAACCCCAACCCTTCAAGCGCAACAGTTCAGACTGTTTCCCATCCACCTTACTGTCCTTTTATCTAACTGTGATTCATCACTTTGTCAATGAGGAAGTCACAGCTGACAGCACTGAAAGCCTTACTGAAGTCAAGATAACAGCCACTGCTGTCTGCTCACCCACCAAGTCAGTCATCCAATCATAGAAGGCTATCAGGTTGGTCAAGCATGATTTCCCCTTCCTAAAGCCATCTTGACTACTTCCAATCACCTCTTGTTCTTCATATGTCTAGAAATACTTTCCAGAATTATTTCTGCATCATGTTGCACACAATCAGTGACACTGACTGTTCACAAGTTCTCTGGATCCATTTTCTTGCCATTCTTGAAGATAGGGATGGCATTTGCTTTCTTCTAGTCACCAGGTAACTCCCCCAATCCCTATGACCTTTCAAAGATAATCAAGAGTGGCCTCACAATGACATCAGACAGCTATCTCAGCATTTGTGGGTGTATCCTATTGGTCCCAAAGACTTGTTTATGTCCTGTTTATTTAACTGTACCCTTAGTTGATCCTCCACAAAAAGCAGGATTTTCTTTCTCTAGACTTCCTCCAATGGCCTCAGGGCTGAAATCACGACGGGAACGTCAGAACCACCATATTGATCAGCCAATTGGTAGAGAATTTTGTTTCCGATCAAGAGCAGTAATGGGCACTTGGTGGAGAATTAAGAGAGAAAAGCATGAAAGGCTGTACAGTTTCTAGCATGACTGGACTGATCTTCCTTGAATGCATTCACTCCTTTTTAAAATCTCTAGTTAGAGAGTCCGTAACATACTCTTTTGTGTATGTGGTTTAAATCTGCTTTCTGATAACTTCTTTGTGTGCCCTCTAAACCTTGTACTGAAATACTGAAAATTTCTTCCTATTCAACCTTCTCCAAATTACTCACAATTTTATCAATACCTGCCACATTCCCTTTTAGCTACCTGTTTCCACAGCTGAAGGGAATGGAGTCTTTACTCACATGGAAGTTGCTCCATTCCTCTGACCATCCTTGCTCCCCTTGTCTGCTACGGAGACCAAAAATATGGAAAAATTCAAAAGGAAGGAAGACATATATATGGACAAGATGCAAACCCTGATTTGTATTATGTAATCTAAGCAGAACGAAACAAACCTTCCCATTTTCAGCATAGGTTCAGGTGTATTCCACTTCTTCAATTTTTCCTTCTGTCTTTTTGTCTTTATTTATTAATTTTGCAAAAAATGACTCCATTTGACTGTATTCCCCAATATTCTGGCATATGCATACAGTTGCTGGGAGAAGGGCATTGTTTTCTAAGTCCACCTAGAAGTATAGTGTCTGGCTTTAATTCACTATTCTCCCATGAAGGCCATTGGGAGGATTACATTTCTTTCTTTGCTATCCCCTCTTTCCTAGCTAATGTCTGCTGCTGTCACACACTGCTGATAGCAGCCGAGCGAGATGGGTAAAACAGATCAAAGAGAAACGTCAGCTCCAATTTTTGTCCATAGCACTGTAAAGTAACAAGGAGTTAAACAGAGTCATGCCATTTTTCAACATTTACATTTCATAGCTGGTATTTCTTTGCCATACATCCTGCATTAAACAGCTTCATAATACGTAAAACGCAAATTCCTCTACCTGAAAGGAGGTAGCACAAGGCTGAATTTGGCTCTGTGCTTCAGAACAGACATCCGGGTGAAGCAGCCTACAGCAGCAGCACGCATAGGACGAATTTCCTTTCCACCGTGGATTGCTATTGCAATTCTTGACTCAGCCTTTGCGCAGATTTACTCTGGAAATCAAATGTGAATTTATTGTAGAGAACAAATGCAGAATATGCAGCGGCGATTTTCAGGTTAGATAACTGAATATAATCAGAGAAGGGACGTTTGCCTTTTTCTACAGCCAAATCTGCATTCAGTGACGGAAAGGTTGTCCTAGGTGCAAAATACTCTGTTAAAAACAGAATCTATCACCACAGCATTAAAAGTGTTACTTGATATTCACACAGTGAATAACTTCAAAAGCAACAGTAAAGGAAAATGAAAACAACCTCAGTACCTACAGTATGTAATGGCAGTGGTACTCAACCTATGGAATTCATTCTTCAGAGGCCTGTATAGAGCTTTTATCATGGGTCTGAGTGAGAAATCGTATGACATGCTGGCTCAGTTCTGTTTCTTTTCAGCTATACTGCAAACTTGTTGGATGATATCTTTCACCATTTCCTTCCATTTACGTATGTAAAGTTTCTTTTTTCCTTCTTGTAAAAACATACAATCTACCTGATCAATTACTTTGCCCTAAGACACAAACTGCAGAGTGCCTTTGGATTTTCTTAACTGTTTTTGATGAATACATTCATTCATAATTTTTAATAAAATTGTCACAGGCATTTTTGTATTTTTGACTTGCGTGTCTCTGTGATTTTAAATGGCTCTTTGGTTGTTAAAGGTCGAGAGCCATTGCTCTAAGGGGCATATTTTCATTTCGGTGCACGAAGAGTTATGCACGTCAATCTTTAATCAAGATGAAAAGTCCTCCTAATGCTTTCTGCTCACAAGCTCAATGCATAGCAAAAGAAACATAAAACAGAATAAAAGTTGCAAGTTTAAAAAAAAATCTATTTTGATATGTTTTCATCTGGCAAATCATTAGTAACTTCATGATTCATTCTGAATGATTTTATTCTCTGAAACCAATGTCATTGTTAACATGAGTAGTTCCTAGAGAAAAGCCTGCGTTGCCTTGTCAAAAAATAGTTTTATCATAAGAAGCAACTGCTTTTAATAAATAAGATTAGAATGTGCTTTATGGCAGCTTCTGATGAAAAATTACAAATGAAATTATGCGCATGGGAAACAATTCTAACTTCCAGGAAAAAATAACAACAGACGAAATTCTGGGACGTAACAAAAAACATGCATTTGAAAGCAGCATTTCTCCCAAACAAAAACAATAAGGAAACAGAATCTTGATCAAATCGAGAGTATAGCTATATATGCTAATGCAGTATGTCCCATATAACCATCACAGGTAACAAACACATGTAAAAGTCCTAATGCATACTGTAGCAGTCCTGTTGATTTAAAGAGGCAGACCAGAGAACTCCATTCTTTTTTTCATGTTTTGCCTGATGCTCATGTCTATAAACGGATCCAATTTCTTATTTACCTAGGAATGGAAGATATTTTCTGTAATGGATTTGTAATTAGAAAAAAAAAAAAGAAAACATTTGAAATTCCTGTTGTATTGACTGGTTTTGAAAACTCAAAGGAATGGAGTGTGTAGCGATATTTTTTTCTTTCTTATTTGACTGATTTGATATCTGTCTTTTATACAAATGACCACAGAAAACACATTTAAAATTTGCTTTGTAGTGTATGAAAATATGCCAGATTAAAATGCATGGGTTTTTTGCAAGTATTTATAAGAGGAGAACATAGGAAGTTTCTGAAAAAGAAAAATAAGAGAAAAATTGTGCTGAAGTACAGGAAGAAATTTATATGGAATATTCACCTAGGTTTTTGGTCAGATTAGTTTTGTGCAATCCCGTTTTCAGTAAGAAAAATAACAGAACAATTAATGCAAAAGTTTCTCAGACCTTTTATTATGTTACAGGAAGATCCCCCTTGCTTTGATAGCAAAAACTGTTTCATTCTTTGGAACTCATTTTTCAACAGGAATCTCAGGAAAACTGAAGGCAGTACAGATTTGTAGAGATGAATCTTCCGGTGTTGTCTACCTGCAGAAAACTAATTTCTGGGAGGTTTTCTGAATTTGTAATTTTGGTCTGGAATGAAGTTACTAATAACAGGTAGGAGAAATTGACTGCGTCTTTTTCTACCCAGGTAAAGTGGATTGATACACATTATGAAATTCTCTTACTTCAGAGAAGAAATTACACTTTATAGCATAGCAAATATTAAAGTTAGCACAGTGCAAACAATCTTTTTTAGCCTGAAATTATTTAAGAAAATTACTATAATATTCCCTCATAAGAGCATCAGTTTTGTTAAATATGTTTAATTGGTGAAGTCTTCCTTATATAATACATTTCTTAACATTCTTCCTAAATATTTTATATCATATCATCAAATACAAGCATTGAATTTTCTCCCCTGATGCTTTTGTACTTCTGTGGGAACAAAATGATTTTTTCAAGTGCCTCACACAGCTTCCGTTGGCTTTAGTTCCCTCTAAATGCTGCCAACTCAGGCTGCACAGATTTGGATCCTTCCTTTTGTACCTGTTATTTTCAGGCTTAACCCTAATTTCAGTGTTACAAAATTCAGAGCTATAAATAATCAGTTATACTTTAACTGCAGAGGAGCTCTGTTAATCCTTTGAGAGCCACATCTTTGCGTGCCTGAACGTTTCTTCAATACCTTATTTCCCGTTGTCAAGCTGTGATAGCCAACACACAAAACATGCATGCAAGAACAAGCAATAAATACCGGTTTGCTAAAACTCTCCCTCTCTCTCTGGTGGGAAATGCCTGTGTCCCAACTGGACGTACATGTGTTTTCCCATGTGAGACTCCCCTCTCTAGCAACAAACAATGCATGTTTGTCACTGTCATTGAACTGGCTAATCCGGGCAGTATAGAAGACGACTTATATATCACAAAACAACAGGGCTAATTTGAGTGACAATCACTCGAGCGGAGTGGTTTCTGAAGTGACATACTGAAACACCCAGTTCAGAAGTTAAATGTACTACTGCCTAAAAATAAGTGAATAGCAATGACAACGCACACCACAAAGAAAGAGGGAAAATATTAAAATAATCATCCATATGATTCCCAGGATGAGGGCAAACACTAGCTAGAACCATAATTACAAAGAAAATCCTCACCAACAATGTCTTCTTATTAAGATGTATTTTTGTTTGTTTTTCCTTTTTTTCTGTAGAGGTGAGCCACTGCATTTGTCCCTTGATTACCTTTTTTCTGGGGGAAGAAACTAGTTGGGCATTCCTGCCCAGGGCAGACAGCCCTTCCCTGCCACCGACCACAGCCACGCTGACGAGGTGGCAGCCCGTGTCCTGCGGGGGGGACAGGGGGGAAGGCGACATACGGGGACGAGACGGGCAGGATGACTATAAGCTCGCCCCCTTTTCTGAGACTTCACCCACAGCTTCGGGTTTAAGACGGCAACCGGCACTATCACAACCCGTTGCCGATGTCGTCCCCTCCGGCAGGGCCGGAGACGCCGGGCTCAGCGGCGGCGACAGCGGCCCCTTCGACGTGGGGCCGGACCCGCGGGGACAGGCGGAGTCGCGGCCTTCATGGAGCTCTTGCACCCCCTACAGCCCAACCGCCCGCAGTTCAGGGGGAGGCGGGGGGGGATAAGATCCCAACAACAATGCAAAGAGGGAAAAGAACGCCAAAACAACCCTTTAATGGCATTTCCTCAAATGATTCCTGTTATCCGTTATGAGCTTTTCCCCTTGTTCTAAATTAATTGCCGGACAGAGGGGCATTCTCGAGGAAGAGGAGGACGGTGAGGAAAAACTTCTCCGCCGGTGTTTCCCCGAGGGCCGCCCGCCGCGGCCGCGCTCCGGGCATGGGGATGGACCTGGGCCTGGACCTGGGCCTGGGCCTGGGCCTGGGCCGCTGCAGCCTGGGCCCGCCCGGCCGCGGCCAGGACGCCCTCTCGCCGGCCGGCCTTCACCGGGCAGCAGGGGGTGGCTCTCAGCTGACCCCACGCCGACGGGAACCAGGCAATAAATAGGAGAAGGCTGGTTGTAGGTTGGTTAATTAATAAATAAATAAGTAAAAATACCCAGCTTCTAAGCCAGTATCCCACCCCCCCACCAAAACCAAAAATAAATAAGACGACTTGTCAGACTAACGCAGGACCTGTGTGGAAAAAATACAAGCTGGGAGGGACACGATCCTTAAACAGGCGTCTTAGCACAGTGACTGGTCACACAAAGGACAGAGGGGATGGTAAAAGCAGCTCTCCTCCTGTTGTTAAATATAAAATAAAGGCGTGGGGTGTGTTGTCCACAGACTGCAGCACATCTGCAAAGAAGCCGTGAGGCACGGCTCAGGCTAAACTTTCTGTACGCTGGCAGGCCGTCAGGTATCTCTCACACAGACACAAGTCCCTCACCTTTGCTGGGTATCGGTGAGAGGTTTGTAATCCGCACTAATGCCAACTAGGGAGCAGGGCAGGCTCACCAGTTTTAACTCCACTACAATTCAGCAGCCTCTTTGCAGGCATCCTAAAGCCATTACGTCTATGTGAAATCTCTTTTTGAACTGTTTTGTGGCCTCGGTTGCACCGCGTAAATCTCATTTAACTCAATTAGCAGCTGTCGAGTGACTAGAGACTGACATGGATTAAAATAGCGAGTACTGTATGAAGATGACATTAAAGTGAAGGAGGCGAAGGGAAGGCCTCCAAATGGAAGGTCCAGCGTGAGGGCCTGCTGCCATTTTTAGTCAAGTTAGATTACAGGTGTTTCGTAGGGTCTTCCTATTTGCTCAGGTCACCTCCTATCCCTCACCTCAACAGTAAAGTCTTTCTACCATTTTCATTATATATATCCCCACGTATATATGGGGATACAATTTCAAACAGAATCCTAGTTTTATACAGCCGATTAACAAAATCAGTGTCTCTTGCAAGCTCAGAACAAATCATTACTCCTGTCTGCTCAAATCCATGGGTTTCCTATCTGTCTAGAAGTGGTGAGGTTTTACAGAACATGAAGGGAAGCAGAGAAGTTGTCTCCTTCGTACTCATTTGTCTCCTGTGGTGGAGTGGCTTTTTGCTTCATGATGGTCTAGGGAGTCCGAGAACCACCAGAACACATCTCCTGGTAAGGAAGCTGTAGGTGAGATCCACCATACTCCCCAAATCAGGTTTGAGTGCTATTGAGCAATGGAAAACAAACAGCGAGCAGAAACCATCAAAGTACTCCATCTTCTGACAGTCACAAACACTGGACAATAGGTGGAGTTTTTTCTGCAGCTAAATGGCCTTATATGGCTTTAGTTAAAACAATAAATACCATCAATCTTATCATTAAAAAGTCCAGGAGTGAGAATATTACCATCTCTTATTCTTGGTTTACTAATACACAAAAATGTATGAAGGATTCCCTCCCTCAAGCAGGCCTCCTCAAGATAACATTTCTTAATTAACACCTTAATTAGCACTGAGAGGGTATGGCCTGTAGTTTATTGGATCTATTTAGCTCTCCAAGCAGCTGCATTGCTTTTAATCAGCAGCAATGTTTCTCAGAAAGCAGTAACAACACTCCTGTTCTGAATATGCTGCAATATGTTTAATCATTTATCTCCCCGTTCAGCAAGGGGAATCCTACGTAAAGGCCGGCTTTATGCCTGGGCTTTTTGTCTTCTGTGAATACCTGGAGTTTATGTTTTTCGTGACTGACAGTAAGAAATGAATCTCAACAGCAAAGGCTTGGGAAAGTGAAAAGGCTTGCCTCAGTTTCACTGCCTACCCAAAGGTTATAGGGACTCAGGGTAATGTTCACGTAGTAGCAGGATCTTTACCTGCCCAGACGAAGACAAGGTCTCTTCGGTAACCTGATTAAAAAAATGAGTAAAATGGCATGTAAATTAATAGTGCAACGCAGCTTGTGTTTTAGCTTGTCGTTATCTCCAAATTAAATGGAAGACACAGCAATAATGTTTTGTTGTTGCTGCCTATACAAGCAAGTCTGAATTACAATTTGGACAGATTGCCACAGAGAACAGGGGGCTGCTACTCTCAATTAAGCTACTTCAGCTCTACCTTTGCAAAAGCAGGATTTGCCTCCTTGCTGCTAGCTTTGACGGGCTACGCTAGTTCTTAAATTACAAGTGAAGTAGGATGCTGTTGGCGGTGTGGCCATTTTCAGCAGAACAAATTACAATCTAGGGCTAAAACACAGCTCTTCTGAAATCAACCGATTTCAATGGGAATAGAACTGAACTGTATTCCTGCTGATAATTCAGTGTAATGACAGTCCCTAATTTTCCCAACCACTAGAGCAGTAAGCATGTGCCCTGGTAATTGTCTGCTTTTGCAGCCAAAAATCCCACAAAGTCAGCACAAGATGTGCATATACAGTATGCAAGAGAATAGCAAACAGGAACCTGAGAAATGCTGAAGACAATAAAAGGCTAAAAACACTAAATGAATTTTAAAAATGCTCAACATACTATCCTTTTCTATGGCTTTCCCAGACAAAGTAGCTAGTACCTCACTGGTGATAAAGCTCTGACAAGTGTTAAAATCTATCCAGTCATTCATGGAAAAAGTTTAATTTATATTTTTATATTATATTTCAGTATCATTTTTCTTTCACTTTGGCTTACGCCACTTTCATTCAGTTAGCAACTGTCCTGACCAAATCAGGGTAAATGACAGAAACCAGGTAACGATTTATAAGGTTGGGTTACTAATCCCGTAGGAGTCTTACTTCAGCTGCCGTGCTGAGAAATTACCTCTCAATAGACCCACATCAGAAATACTGAAAATGTGACAGAAAACACCAAGTAAGAGGGCAGAAAAGAACATTTGAAAGGAACGTGTACTGCTAGGATTTCTGGAACTTTAATAGCTTTCCACCTCAATTTTGGCCATCGTGAACTCAAGCTAAGAGAAAAAAATATATCTTTTTAATGAGTTTTACAACATGCAAGTTGCTTTATAACATATTACATAATGATGTAAGTGCCATAAAGAAGGTTGTGTGCTGCTCTGTAAAATGTATTAGATCATCAATATTTCTGGTTTCGTACTGAGGAATTAGAAATAATGATGAAGATTAGGGTTACAAGAATTAAAAAAATCCTTTGAATTGAGCCATTCAGCCATCCCCAGGGAAATACTAAGGAATTTGTAGGCTGAGAAAATAGGTAAGTTTATAGGTTCTCCTTAGGTGAAAGAAGTCATGTTAACATCATAAGTTTTATACAAACTTTCCATATGCTGTAGTACCCTCTCTGCTTACCCCCAGCTTGCTTTCCCTCACACCCTTATTGTGTAGCCCAGTTGGAAACAGATTTATTAAAAAATCAACTTTTACGCAGAAGGAGGTCAAACATCTTTCAGTAGCATGATTCAAAACAGGAATATCCATTTAATCCTCTTGCAAATGACAGGCCAGGAAAGTGTGCACCAGTAAGTACAGAGGCAAAGGAGGTTTACAGAAGAGCAATCCTTTCGCTTAGTGCCGTGTTTCCTCAGAGTCACCCACCCTCTGTCCCAATAGCGCACTTCTGCAGATGTTCTGTATTCCCGGAGAGGAATGCAGACACCTTGAGCCTCCTCGCTTCCAAAATTTTTGGTTTACTTTTTTTTTTCTTTTTTGCCTTGTACGGACACGTGCTTTCAACTTTTGAAATACCTGTAGGACTGCTATGTACACTAGGCAATCAGCAAGCTAGCAAAGAATCTTTACTGAATGGGTCTAGGGAGGAGTCTTTTTTGGGTTTCTGGAGGTTTTTTTGTCTGTTTGATTAAAGGAGTTCAATTTTTAGCTGCTTCTGAAAGGCCAGGTTGTCACCTAACTGCCCAAATGCAGCTTCAAATCTGGCACTGAGCAAGGTAAATCATGCTGGCTGTTAATAATTTCTGTGTTTCTTTTTTTAAATGGGACTTAGGTTTTAATGATACTGTGCAAAACCAAGACTGAATAGTTCTAAAATTCTTAAAAGAGGGATGACTTTGCTGGCTAAATGTAATGATTTGCATCCTATAAAATTCAGCATGTACTGACCACCAATTACTACTGTAGGTACACAAAAATGCTGTCTGTATCTATGGTCCAAAGTCAGGAACCATGGCAAAGCTATATTAGAAACTATACTTACTTTTATAATTTGAAAGCAGTCTCTAGCACAAAGATCTGTGTTCATTATGATATAATGAAAGTGTGTGAGGTATAATACAGCCTAATGAAATTATGTTTCAGTCTCCATTGTTTTAATTTAAAATAACTATGATTTCCAAATTCCTAAGCTTTGTTCAGAGAGAGAAAGTAGATCAACTTTTTTTTTTTTTTTTTTAAATTGCTGATTCATGTGGAAACATGGGAAAAGAGGTCTAAGATCTCAGTGTCTATCAGTGAACAAGTAATTTGATCAGGTCTGGTAAGTTTTCCTGTTTTGATAAGGGAAAAAAAGTGACTTTTTTCCATATTTTAAGCACTTTATGTTGCGAGTCTCCAATTTTTGTGATGAAAGATGCAGAGAAACTGCAGTAGGTTGAGAAGTTTGACTGAAGCTGCAGAAGCCTAGGCATCTAAAATCATCAAGTTAAAGAAGACCTAAGAGGTACAGAGAAGAAATAAACATTAAGTTACGGATCAGAGAAATAAATCTCTTTGCTTTCAGCAGGGAGTGCAGTCTCCAGGCTGGTATTAAGCTCAGGAAGATAAGGCTGCTATGGATATATTCCTCATACATAAAAATTAAAGGAAGTAGGAGAGTATTGAAATGGCTCTTTAATGTGTAGCGTGATTATAAACTTTGTGCCTGGCCTCACAAATTTTCCTTCCATAGGTATTTTGCCTAAATTAAACGCAATAGAATAGCTACATACTATCCAAGCTTTAATTGTCTCATTTGGAAAGAGTGAAAAATCATATAATTTACAGTTTATTAGAAAAGTGAAAAGCAACTGAACCATTGGACACCTTGAGTGATTCTCCAAAGAGGAGCTGTTCCATACCTGTTGTGCTGTTCCTCAAGTCTCAACAAAGAGAAAATATGAATGGATTCTTGGATCTGGAGTGATGCTGACATTCAGGCACTAAACTTGATGCTGACTTCATTAACATTATCTTAGACTTGTTCATTTTGTTTTCTAATGAAAATTAAAAGATCCTCTAACACAGTAATATTTTGTCTTGCTACCAAGTAACTGATAAGCAATGTAGGTCAAGAGCAATGCATTATTAAAGTTGGCTGACATGTCATTTCTCACCTCATGGTTGTAACCACTTTTATGGATGTACTCTCAACCACTAAAATCCCAAGGGTATTTATTGATGGTGTTGTTTTAACCATAGAGCTATGCTGAAACTTTTGTCAAATCAAATGATAAGTTGAGCAAGTTTGTGAGTGAGCTGGGAAGTTCTTGCTCCTGTGAGAGCATTATTATCCTTAAAACAATATTAAAACAGTTCTATGTCTTCCATGACATTTTTCAGTGAGTTTTGGAACTGCCTTATTATCTCCAGATATCTCAGGATTTATTTTTTTAATATATTCTACTAACTGTTCAGTACTAGGAAGAGACAGAGATTCTTTCTGCTTTCTTGGGCTCTACTGGCTGTCCTGGCTTGACATGGGTTTACTGGGGTAGGAGCTTCAGACACCTGCAGCACACCTAGACACCTTCTTGTGGATTTTCTTTCCTACATTTAGGAATCTGAACCCAGAGCCGAGTCTCACTAGAGGAATCCCAGGTTAAACCCAGCATGGCTGAAGTTATAAACTTATCTTCTCAGTGTGGGAAGTACAGAAAAGCCTCTGATAACCCTGTCTGAGAAATTTTATTCATACAGTTCAGACATGATTCATGGGATGGTCCTAGTTAGGGATTCTTTCCTTAAAAGACTGCATCATGCATGGGACGTGTTGCATGAAAATAGGTTTGGTTCTGTCCTGGGAGAGCCAGGAGATTAAGGTGATACTGACATTTGCGAATCCTGCAAGTTAAATGGTCACTGTTCCAAACAAGACACCTCCCCGTTTACCAGCTCCTAATGGTAATAAAGCAAGTGCTGAAAGAGGAGAACATTTTTTTTTTCAGACAATATATCCCATACCAAAAGAGAAAGGAAATGCAAAGCAGAAAATTCAACAACAAATTTCCAGTAGTAGCTTTAATAGCTAATCGATTAAGTAGTACAAGGAAAAGGTTTTCTTTTTAGAGAATTGTTTCACCGTCTGTGACGAGATACCACGCTGCAGAGTTTGGATGGTTTCCATGTCAGTAGAAGGAGAACCAATGTTCTTGGAGACAGTCTGGCGAGACTAGTCAGGAGGGCATCCAAAATGCAATATACATACTGAATGCTTTTAAGGGACCATTTCATAAAGCTGAAAATAATTACAAGACATATCAGGCCAGAGAAAGAAATCATAGACAAAAATGTAAATGGCAGTTTGGAACGGTTTAAGAACGTTTTACTAGATGTCAAAAAAGCCACATCTCCATATCTGACAGAAAAGGCTATGTGGATTTAAAAAACAACCTGCTTTAATGGGGAAGTGAAGGTAGCTATAAAAAAACGGAATAAAAAAAATATAGAAACAAGATGAAAGTAAAGGGGAGGAGAAGTAGAGAGCACTGAATATAAACTAGGAACTGTACAAAACTGAGACAGAAGCAAAGAATAAAGGAAAAAAATAATCAATGACCAAAAGAGCTAAGGACAAGACAGAAGAGCTTGTCTGAAAGTAGCTTAGGAATAAAGGGAATCCTAGTAAAGGAACAGAGACATTATCAGATGGTAATGGGAGGTGTGTAAATATTAATACAGCAATGCTCTGTATTGTTAGGAGAAACAGGATGAGGTATTAATCATCTCATGATCGTGATCATGACATATTTTCCATCCCCATAGCAATGCAAGAGAATACTAAGAGGCCTCTAAAGCTGGGCGTTTTGAGATCAGAAGCTCTAAGTAGTTTCTTCCAATAATTTGAAAGCATTAACTTTCTGGATTATTGTTGTTGCTTTTCAGTAATTCTTAAAATATTGAGTTTTTTCTGAAGGCTAGAAGAAAGCCAGTGAGGTACTGGTATTTAAAAGGGGAAAACGGGATGATGTTAGTAACTGCAGGCCTGGTGTCATGATAATAACACTGGAAAAAGATGGTGGGCTGGCTGATAGGAGACTTGATGTATAAAGAATCAAAAGAGAGTAAAAAAAGCTACTCTCAGTCAATATGGGTGTACCAGAAATAGATCTTATCAAGCTAACTTAATATATTTTTAATAAGATTACAAATTTGATTGCTAAAGATAATCAAGTTGATATGCAGTACTGAGATTTCAGTGAGGCATTCCACTTATTACCACACAACACTTTGATTAAGAAATGAGAGCGATACAAAATCAACATGTAATATATTAAATGGATTAAAAATGGGCTAACCAGTAAGCCTCAAAAAGTACTTTTAAGCGGAAATTATCATCAAATGCCTGTGCTTCTAAATGGGGACTGAAAAAATAGTTTTACACTTTATTCTGTTTATATTTTTATCAGTGATCGAGAAGGCAACTTTAAATACTAATCGATAAAGTCTGCAGATGGCACAAAAGCAGCAGGTACAGGAGATAATAAAGAAGACAAGTCACTGCTGCAGAACTATCCAGATTGCTTGGAAATATAGGGTCATTTTAATGTAGCCAGTTGTAAAAACCCACATGTACTCACAAAGAGTGAAAGACGTTTACAGGATGGGGGACTGTACTGTATAAAGTGGTGATGATGAAAAGGACTCCTGGGGTGAAGGCAAGCTCAATGGGAGTTAATCAGCTGTACAAGAGTTCCCAGTATGATGCTGTACCAAGACGAACAGAAATTTGATAACAGAGTGCTCTTTGATCTACCAGACAAAAGTATAATAAGATCAAATGGCTGGAAGTTAAACCCCAGTAAATTCAGAGTGAAAAATAAAACACTTTTTCAGTAGTGAAAGTATATATATCTCTTGGAACAAATTTCTAAGGACTGATTCTCTAGCATATGGGGGTTTTTTAAATTTTTTTTGGTGACTTGCTTTTTAATTTATTAGATTATTTTTTCCCCCCAAAAAGGAGAAGAGACAAATAGGTGTGATTCAGACGTGGCTTATGTTGCAAAAAGAACAGACAAAATCATTTAACTTTGTTCTTATTATTCCTGGATTCTACATGCACTTGGCTAATACCTTCATTCACACTTTTGGCAATGGCAAAGTTACCATCATTCAAGTCTGATTTACCTGTATGAGAAGGATTTTGTTCTTGGCAGGTAACTGCAATTAATGCGTCTCTGAATAACTACCACAGTTAATCACAAATACCGTATTTTCAAACCTAGGTGGGGATTTGCAGTGTTGTTAGTAGTGCTACAGGTGGCATTGTTCTAGAATTCATTGCAGTATAAATTGAAAATAGACTAGAGTTCATCAAAAACATTATGGCCTCTCTTTCTTCCATTTTAAAAGCTTAGCACTAGGACTGCTAGTTCGCTTCTTTGATCTGTTTCTTGGGTTTAAAGTCCTTCCCCAAGTGCTTAAAAAACTTGTAGGTCCTAAGCACAAACTTCACAATGGATTTTGTCTATTTAAAGTGCTTTACTCAGCTTGCAATTCACAAGCCTGTGCTGTTTGACAGCAGGAGACAACTCACTATCCTCCCCTCCAGCCAGGAAATCCTGGAGAAATTTGACTGTGAGCAGTTTTTCCCAGAAACAGCAGGATCTTTCCAGTCTCTCTCCAAAAGTGACCAAGCCCCTGCTCCTCCTTAGTTCCCGGGAAATCACAGCGCCAGCCCTATGTAAAACATAGCAGCTCAAAATCTTTTAGCAGGGCTTCATCTAAAAATTTGAATCAAGATCCAAATTAAGCTTTTCAAATAAGGAATAAAGTTTTAATCAGCCACAAGTACTTTAAGTATTATTAAAAATCATGACCTATTTCCCTTATTAAAAACAAGAAACTGAAAGCATTTCGAAGTCATATTTAAGCCTCCTGCTGACATTGCTGTACTGAAATATGTTGGGGGCTTTATTACGTTACTTGGCTGTGTGTTAAGGGACATTACTGACGTTCTCCATAGTATATAAAATCGAGGAAACAACTAAAAAATGTTTTGGTTACCTCTCAGACTTGCAAAGAGAAAGTATTAAAAGTGAACAATTTAAAAAGTAAAGTATTTTCTTATTAGAAACAAAATTAAAGTTGTGTTCAATCTGCTATTTCAGCCTGCTGTCTCAATGTAGGGTGAGGGGAAATTAATTATATTTCTGATATCTGGAATCAATTTAAATAGAAAGAAAAAATCTAGAAGGAAAGAAGATAAACAATCCTGAAATGTCAGTTAGCAATCAGATGTGATGTAAACGCCAAACGAGATTCTGGGGGTCTAACCGTACCGTGCCTTCCTCTAATACAAATGAAAGGTAATCCACAATTATGGGCTCTAATTATTTAATAAAATGTTTATTTGCATTTCTAACTCTCTGGGTGAAATTCAATCCCCTGCACTCGCATGAAGCCAGAGTAACTGGGGCTCTATGCAATGGCTGCATAAAGGGACTGGTGAGGTGAAATTCATCCTTCCCAGTCTGAGGCTCATGACTACTACCCACCGCCCCAGTTCCCCAGCCAGCTGCTCTCGCCTGTGCCTTTGCAATGCTTGGTTGGGAATGGCAGTTGCAATCTCTCTGTGCAGTTTATAAGGCTTGGAGCTCTTTTCTGATGTTCTGTGAGTGCAATTTATAACTTCTCTTGCCCTTCCTTCACTGAATATCTATCCAGAGAACATGGTGCCCCATACTGCACAAGGGATTTAAAAAATAGTGAAAAAGGAGGACATTTTCCTGATTGCACCACACTGTGTCCTGCAACACCACTGGTGTGTCTTGGAACATCCCTGATTTCCAGGTGTCAGATGTAAGAGCAGAGACCTTTTACATTCACCACAAGTGGAAAGGAAGAGAGACATCTAAACAGAAAGCGCCAGTGATATTTTCAACGCGAGTTTCTTCTCTGTATGTGTGAAAAACACAGAGTCTTTATTTTAGTATATTTAGTATGAAAATATGTATGTGTAAGTCAGCATTTGTTTTTTTATAAATATTTCACTGAGACAGGAAAAAGTGAGAACAAATCTATATGGCCTTCTGGTTTTGTGTGCATGTGTGTGTATTAAAAATGCCGAGGTAAAGAAGAACTGTGGAGATGGGCTGAATGATGAAGCTGACGATTTCCCTTCACGCTTTCATGTAAGAGCAGATTTGGATGGAAATCACACCCTTTGACAAGTAAAGTTTTTGTCCATTTTGCTGTAAAATGTGAAAGAGTTAAGAGTTGGAGGCTATGTTGAAAGTACTGACCTAAGAAGTCAATCGTGTTATCAAGTGCACAAATTAGAGGACATTTCTTGTTATCTTGCAAGAGTGAGACTTCCAGGCCAAATATTATTTCCAGAGTCACTGTTTCCTCTTTGACTTCAAAACCCCCATACAACAGCACATGAACAATGGCTGTAGGGCTGGACAATATCTTGTTTCAGCCCACATGGAAGAGTCCTAAATACACTCTATCAGTTCTCTTGCAAATCTCTGACAATGATCTATACATTTATGTTCTGCAACAAATAAAATAGTTGTATCAGCCCATCAGAAGAAAACATTCAATTAGACCATTTCTTTTAAAGGAGACTTAAATTTAAAGCTCTTAATGTGGATTCCCAACTCTTCGAAAAAATCCTTCTCCTTTCTCTATTAGAAAGAGTGAAGGGGAAAAAAAGTGACTGAGTGCTTTGAATGAAGACTTTGAGCAGGCCCTTCTTAGGGAAAGTTGTTTCTTACTGAAAGCCTTAGTGAGTGTCTAATTACTTCCTTTAGAGCCACTTTGAATTGAACCATAAGATTCCAATGTGTATTGAATTTAAATTCTACTTATGGGCTCTGCTTCCTTTGATTCTGCATTTCTAGCAAGGGGAGCTCCTTACACCACATTAATCATAATATATGGAAGGGCTTCTGTGTTTGCTTCTGCAGTGCACTAAGTTGTCCCTGAAGATAAAAAAAATCCCCCTTGGAAGAAAAATCTCATTCTAAATGAAGATTTAAATTGAAATTATTGGAGAAGTTAAGAGGAAAAGATATGCCCAGTAAAATTAGAACAAGCATTTAAATGGAAGAGGGTATCTTTAATTATTTTCTTCCTTGGCATAGCAGAAAATCCCATGATATGATAACTAAGGATACTTTGGGGGGTTAAGAGCCCAACAGCAGAAAAGCTAATGGGATTTTTTTTTTTTTTCAGATAGAGGTTAAAGTGATGGTGCTGTAACTAGGCTGTCAAACTATCTCAGCTCACCATCTGCTACATATTAATTTACAATAGAGAGATAGGTGAAGTGGGTGTTACTCTTCAGGAGCTATATAAATGTGTAACTTTCTCAATTAGTATTCACTTCAAATGAATCAGGAATCTCAGACCACAAGCCAGGCAGTATTATGTTTAAATGGTAATAGTATATCTATAATATGCAGCTAGAGCTGCAGTGTATTGCCAAGAACAGAGTCCAAAAGGCTAGGCTAAGCCGTTTACCATTAACCTCCAGAGATTTCTTTGTTTTGAATAGGTATGCTAAATGGAATAGAATAGATGTGTGTTTCCAAAAGGCTTTTTTTTTTCTATTTTTTCTTCTTTTTTTTTCTATTTTTTTATTTAAATGGGAGTAAAGGTTGCACTTCTAGTTTGTGAGAAACTATATTTTCTTTAAAAGCATTAATTCCCAGTTTCACCAAAATCAGATCAAGAAAAGGAAACAGCTACTTAAGAAAAACAATCTCTACTTTCTCCCATTCCTGTGTGAATCATACACTAGTTGAAGAAAAATAGAGGAGAACTCTTAAGTTTTGTGCATGGGGAGCCAGCAGCTACTCATAAAAGTGGGAACAGAGTTATCTTTCTCACTGTAATGGCAACACGGAGCCCTATCCCATCTCCTGGATATGTGTGGGATTTACTTCCTTGGGGCTAATTCCCTGCCTCTCTGAATAAGACTGAAAATCCTTCTCTTGATCTCGAAGGAAATGGTCCAAACGCTGCTACAAGCACACTGAGTGTGGGAATGTGGGCTGAGTACGGTTTGTAACTCGTGTTGGAGATACCTGTTAAAATGTGGTGAGGTTCTTTTGTGGTAATTAAAAAGTTTGGCTATATTATGATATAAAAAATATTGTCTCCCTTTAAATTCCTAGGTATTATTTTCCCTAGTCTCTTCGGCATTTACTGTAGCATGAAATATTGCTTAACAATTAGTAGTGCTTTAGTGAAAATGCTGATTAGACTTAGGCTAATCATAGCAGACCTGGCTTCGTTTTATGTTGAAAAATCTCTTAAATCTAAAAGAACGCTTTATCCCGAGTCAGAAGCATATTTATTTTCCTCATTCATTCACTGCCCAAAGAATATGGGATTTCCCACCGTACCGGTCTTTTTTGTCCCAAACCCAGAAGTTTCCCCAGACCCCCCTCTCTCCCCTTGAAAGGAAAATACTATGTCCAGGGAAGAGGAGAGCTGTGCTGTAGCTTTCCCTATTCTATATCTCCTGTGCAAAGCCAAGGTGGTAGCGGCGTGTGAGCAGCAGCAGCAGCAGCAGGGAGGGGACACGGCTGTGACACTGCCTGGCGCGGGGAGCGTGGGGGTACAGCTCTTCTGCAGACAGCAGCCGGGATGGCGCGGTCCACCTCGGAGGCAAGTTTCTTTATAACACACAGCCATCTCCTGCTAAACGTCCAGAGCAAAGGTGGTATGCTCAGCCATAATTTAAAGGAGTGCGACATGAAGAAAGGGTTATGATGTTTAACTTATAGGCCATCCAAACGTTATAGGCCCAAGCAAGTTCCTATTAGCAATAACTCAAGTCCACCGAGGAGATTTGACATTCAAAACTGATGAGCACTAATCCCTCGAGCCCGCTCCGACCCAGCCACGCTCAGGCCACTTGGTAACCCGAGTGACCCAGGAGTCAAACCATGATAACCCTCTTCAATTTAAAGAGCAGCTTCTCCCCATCTGTCTGAGTTCTGACTCCGCACAATAAATTTCCCAAAGAGCATAAAGAGCCATCTAGTGTATATCAAATCAATATCATTGTGGCTTGCAGCGATATCTGAGGCTACAGTTCACAAAATAAACTAGGCCAGGGGCTGGATTTCTGCCCTTGGCAATCAATCAGACTCACTGGGTCATAGATTTTAGTGTAAATTAACACAGCAGAAACAATCACGCTCCCCAGATGATGATATAATACAGTATTTGCTTTTCTTTTCCCCCCCATTTCATTGCTCATGCTCGGCGGCTAAGCTGTACTGAACAAGAATAATAAAAAGCAATGATTAGAAAGGTGGTGGTAATCATAAAGCAGAACATTAATATTCTCCTGACAAATGTATATAAAAAGCACATAAAATATATACACAATATTAAAGGGAAAAAGGAGAGGGGAAATGGCGTGAAGTCACTGATGTCTCAAATACATTATTTTTGCTTAAGAATTTTAGAAGTGATCTTGTAAATCGTTGCAAGTGGTTATCATTTTCTTTCATTACCCGATTTGAATCCAGAGATGCTAAATGCTCCATTATTGTCTTCATATAACACTTCCCAGACACGGTGTGGAGCACACTGACGACTCCTTGCTCCACTTGCGATTCGGGCTTTCCCGACATTTACCTGAGCATTGCCAGCGCTTTTCCCCAGAGGAGTTTTAATTTTTTCTCTTCAGTTTGTCATTGTTATAGGAGAAGAGGCACCTAGTATTTCATGACACCCACCTTTACGCAGATCTCATCTTTTGAAATTTTCTCAGTATGTGCCACATATGAAAGCCTTGCAGGAATTACTATAATCTCTAATTATTCAATTGACGTAAGGCAGTGTATTGTATTTTCTGTCAGAACCTCAGGAAGAAATGTCAATATTTTCAGCATTAGCAGGACATTTTTTGAATTATAAACACTCATAACATTATTTTATCTCATGAATCTTCTCAAAATATTTTACAGAAAGTAAATGCGATAGACATAAAGGAGACTAAGTCGGGTTCTTTAATTTTCCAAAGCCAGATGGAGGTTTAATTAATACAACAGAAATTTCTGGTAAGCAACCATTTTATTCTTTAAGTATTCAAACCTTTACATTGCTGTTCAGATAGTGTAACTCGGGTCAGAATGTATTTATTTGCAAAATATCTAATTAGATTATACAAACAATACTTAGTTTAGATATAATAAAATACTAATCTGTGTACAAAAGCTACATGGTATGGATTAGAACTGTGTGAGAATAATAACTACCGTGCAGGAGTGGTTTCTGTTGAATAGTCAGAATAATAAGATTTATCAAATAACAGTTATAAGCAGGAATTCATTTCTTAGATTAAATTTATCCACGATTTTCTGCCAGAGGCATAAAGAAACAGAAGCTTCAAAGGTAGCTCACTTCTGAGATGATTGAAGGCAAACTATGCCTCCTTTAGTGACAAATCTACTCTTCTGTTCTCTGACTAAAGAAAGGAGCTGGATTAAGAGGCTGCGGAAGGGGAGCATCCCTTGTGTGTCTGCTGCGTCCGACTCGGGAAAGCTCCTAAGTAGTTGCTACAAAGCCAAGATACAGTGTAGAATTGAGGGAACTGCCGCCACAACAATGACACAGATACTCCCTTTCCTGTGCAGCGGGGATGCCAGCTGGACCAGAAAAATAGCCATTGAAGGCCTGCACGGTGTCCCCCCATGATAATTGTGAAGGAACCCCCTTTCTCACTGTCCCAGTTCTCTTTTTGCTCAGTGGGGACTTCCTGTGTGTCTGAGGACTTGTCCATGGAGAGAATAAAATTTCTGAGAAAGAATTAGCAAAATTTACAGTTTTAGTGACAGGCAACTGAATGGTTTTCGTAAGGTAAAGCAACCTCCTTCCCCCAAAAGAAACTCAAAAGCAAAAAAAACCAAACAACCAACCCAGCCTATAGGCTGAAGAAGTAGATTTCCTTTCTTCGTGATAGTCCACCCATGAACAGCTGAGTTACAAACTCTTGCAAATTATTATTTTAGTTTTTAAATTTAGATTCCTCAGGAAAATTCTGGTTGTGTGCCTCTATATCAGCTGCTGTGTTCTGGCAGCTACTAGGTTGCCCATTTTTCTAAAAGCTGATGTAGGGCAAGGTTACCATGAGATATCAACCACCTTCTGTGTTTGTTCACGGTAATTCTATGTTTAGCTTAAGTAGTTAATTTTTTTTTTTAATGTCCAAAATGTAGCAATTAACTCTTTGGTGCTACATGGAAGTTACTGTTACATATAAACTGCTGGTTTTTACCTCTTTTTTAAATACTTGAGTACTCATATGTACAGAAATTTAGCTTAAAAGATTCATAGGGCTCCGCACTCCATCTCAGAAGCAAGAACATAAAGTAAATGTCTCAGTAAATTTTATTTGACCCTTTGAGAATCTGTATTATGCTACAGATCTTAATTATGTAGTGGCAGGGTATTTTTTCATCAGAGTGCTTCATTCGGAGCACAGGCTGGATGCGCACAGGAGCAGAATTAAGATCTCACAGGGTACCATAAATCTCACCCGAACCAACTTGCTCTTTCTGGAGTTTGCCACCTAAGCATCATTCCTCTGACCTATTTTCAAGCACTTTAAAATAATAATTTTCTTGCCTTCATATCTTTCCTTGCATTGTGTCAACATAACGCGGGTCTCCATTTAATGATGTCTACATGAAACAGCTCTACATCTTTGGAGTGCTACAATGACAGTAATCCCTAAATAGGAAGCAAATGCTATCTGTCAATATGCTGGGCTGTGCAACAGAGTAGGCCATATGAGAGAGGTCTGCATTACATCATTCGTGGACTTTCCAGGCTTGTAATGTCCTTTCAGTGAACCTGAACTGAGTGTTGAGCCTATAACGAAAACTGAAACCCAGGGACTTAACTTGTGGTTTAGGATTTTTGCACAGCTTCAATATACACATACTGGGAGTCATTGCAATAGGCCAAAGATGTGTTTCAGCCACTTGTGAGGTAGTAATGTTAATAGGTAAAAAATTTGCTTCCTAACATAAAAATTCTTCATTCCTCCATTTTAGAGTTTTTGTGTTATGTTTTGTTTTGGTTTTTTTCTAAATGGACACAGTACACTTGAGCCAGGTTTTTGCAGTTCTCCAGTTGTAGAAAGCAGACATATATTGCTATGACTGTAATTATAGATATTATTCTATGGATGTGTGAATGTATGATTCTCTCTGTGTTTGTCTGTATGCCTGTGTATATAAATAATGAAAAATTCACTGGGCTAGTGGAAAGAGGGGGAAACACCAAACAAATCCTACAGCCCAGTGGTCAGGGTACTCCCCTGGGATGTGGGAGAATCCAGTCGCAGTCCCTGCTGAGACGAATGTTAATTATGTATTGGAAGTAGAGCACTTCCAGCGGGAGAGATTAAGAGGTACCTATTCACTAGCCCATGGATTAAGTCACCTTTATGGGAGATTTGTGTTCAGAGACAATTGGGAATTGATCCTAATTCACTCAAAAGGTGAGCCCTCCTAGGCAGTAAAGAGCTCATCTCCACGGTGTGAGAGAAACTCTACTCCTGGTCGCTGGATAAGTTTTTGGCCTTGCAAGATAGATGGGCAGAAGCATCTCTTGCTTTTTAAGCTTGTGAGGTCTTGAGCGTGAGACCAGCATTACAGCTCTGTTTTAGCAAGACAGTGACAGCCCTTTATATGAAATTCTGGGGTCTTGGTAGTTTCTCTGGTAGAAACAGGCATGTAAGAAATGCAGATACCTCCAACATTAAGGAAGGTGGTGGTAGGACAGCAAGGAGGAAGGAAGACAGGAGAAGGAGAATCTGAATGTTATATTTGAGTCTCCTAAAGAAGTAGATGGTTTTTTTCTGTATTCCCCCATGAATTTACGGCACCATAGTGTTAATTTTTCCCTTTCATTTCCATTGTACACATCTGGCCCTGTCTTCTCCATTTTCTGTGCCACAAGCATTCCACACCTGATCTTGGAAGTAAATTGCTTTACAGGACACTTTCATGGGACTCCCTTTGTGCTAATGCTGCCTCGAAAGTTTTCTTGGTATAAGGCTATTCTTAGGCTTCAGTAGGCCGAAGAAAAGTCAAATCTTGAGGGGTCCCAACATCATGAGTCAAATGACAAGTTGCGGGAAAAAGTGTGCCAGGACGCATTTACTCTTTTTCCCACGTGGGTGAACAGCAGCTGCCATGTGTCAAGGTCCTTTCTTTTTACACTCAAGTCAGAAAACTTTCTCTCTTCTAAACTGTTTCTGTGCTTTGTGCTCCATGAACAATTGTTGAGATCTCTCTCCAAGCCCTTCCTACCTGACTTCCAAATACGGTGGTAGAGAAACTATAATTACATTTTATGAAGCACCTTGATAAATATCTACAAATGGAAATCTTTAAAAACAAAAAGGGCATTCATCTTTTTTAGATTTGGCATGCAGAGGAAAACCTCATAAAGCCAGACTGAAGAAGAGCTGAATGCGAAACACAATGGAAGTCCTCATATTTCTACCAAACTACCTCGATATCTTTCCTCTGTGGATTTATTTTTAAATTCACTATGGCATTTAAAATATTCAACTGGTTAAGGGAAAATAGTTTATCCAAATTGTATCTTTTCTTTTGCTTCTAATCAATAGAAATACTTCCTAAATTACAAGAAAAAACAGTTGCCAGACTGGTTAAATCCAGGCAGATCTTTAAATCTTAAGAGAAAACCTGGTGCTATCAGATTTTAATCCTATTTTCCAAAATTTACTTATATTCAGATAACTCAGATAATCCTTAGAAAGAAAAACAAATGCTTGTTTTTTACAAGACCCAGACTTCCAATAAATCATTTTGGACTGAGGCAATGAAAGCAATGCCAAACTGGGTTAATTTGGGGGTTGGACCCCATAGCTAAGTTGACAAACAGCACTGAAATTTAACTGGTATTTTTTTCTGTGCATGCCATTTTTGTTTGGTGGCTGTAAGGGTTATTAGCATGGCTTGTTTCCTTCATGTTACTGCTTTTCATAAAGTTAAGTAGTAGAAATGGTGCCAAGAACGAAAAAAACAACCCAATTGGTTCATGATTTAAAGTAATAAAATGATACAGTATTAAAATAGCAACAATCCTACTCTTACAAAATTGGCTGGTGCAAAACTAGACTAGTTGGTTACAAACTGTATGCAAAATACAAGCCAATAAAGAGAAAGGCATATTTGCTCATTGTTTTACTGAATGTCATAAACAAGAACAACTAAAATTCTGGAAAGTAATGCCCTGCTTGTTTTTTTAAGTAACGTTAAAAAGCAGCTTAACTTAAATGGTATACCATGAGAAAATCATTTCTAATTATTTTAAGTAATATTTAGATCAATTCATAGTAATCTTATTATCTTTCATGTTTATGTCAGTATTAGATTACTTTCATGTTTGTTTAAGCTCTTTTGCTTTTTAGAATGTCTGTTTCAAAGGCAAATTGAGCACAGTTAAAATAATCAATGTCCTTTGTGGTTTCAGCATATGCAAATAACAACAACAGTTGAAAGGAATCTAGTGCTTTCTTATACAAACTATTAAGCTTTTACTGAAGAAAAGCAGAATTATCTAGCTAATTATATCATTCATTATTGCTACCTGCATATAGTCAGTAACTTACAGTCTATTAAAGAAAACTACAGTGAAAGAGAGATGTTGTGGGACAGAATAACAGCTGGGCAGACTCCATCCCTGTACAGCATTGCTCAAAAAATGTTCTTTATTTGCTCATGTGAATTAATGGGAGTAAACAACAGTCTGGTGCTGAAATGACTGGATTTCAACCGGGAAGATCTGCATTCCCTTTCTTGCTCTGCCACAGGCTTTCTGGATGACCTTCGGTTGATTATTTTGTTGTTTCTGAGCTCTGGCCCTGAGCTAAACGGGGCTGGGGCGCTTCCTTCCTCCTCTCCTTTGCCTACAGCTAGAATGTAAGAAAGAGGGGTGGGGGTTATATCTGCGCTTTGCGACGTGCTGGTGTGGTGCGCAGCCTGGTAGGGCGCCCGTCTTGGCTGCAGCCGCTCTCCCAGGTTGTACAGTGAGTAATGATACTAATCCAACAGGCCGTCTGTACATGAAAGCACTCATTAGCTTCACTAAGATTTCCACCGGAGCCGTAATTGCAGCGGTGAAGTGCTGACAATTTCTCAGCATGGGTCACCTTCCAAAATGTTTAATGGGAGTGAAAAATACCTGAACTAATTGCTAGTGTCTTATTCTTTGTTGTTTTCTCTTCGCTTCTTCCTCTTGTGCTTTGTGCCTGGCTGTCATGAAAGGAAAATGAACATTTTGCTAGGGCTCTAGGGGCTGGCTCCGTTGCAACAGAAGAAGCAATGGGTGTCAAGGGGTGGCAACTCTCAACAGGGCGCTCTCTACTCCCAGTCTTCTCCTTATTCAAAGAGGTGAGATGTGCCCGAGCTATGCTGCGGTTCCTGCCGGTTTAAGCATCTAGAATTTTTACTGGTAGAAGAAATCAAAGTATGGCAGGAGAGGGATGAAATGCATGTCCAAGGCACAGCTGAGCTTCTCCTAAAGGGACTAGGCTAAAATTTTTTAAAAGTCAGCCTACAGGTTTTTGCTGCTTCTCCATCTCAAATGTAAGCAATGTATGTCCGTTGCAAGATACCATACTGTCATAATATCACATGGCTGTGCAGAGAGAGCAGCTATGAGATAACACTTTGATAAAAATAAAATATTAAATAATCTTCTTGATTTTAAAATTATTTTGTTAATTGGTTTTTGCAGGAAGGAGGCACTTCAAATTACTCTCTCCAAAACAGGTAGTAGTAGATTGTGTTGTCTTTTCATAGCAGCCATGTTTTTAAATTGCTTTAAAGTTTCAGCTACCTTTACATAAATCAGTCAGAACCTTTTTCTACTCTGATAAAAGCAATGAGCCTTCTTCCAATATCCACAGGTCAGATTTGCTGCATAATGTTGGTGTATGGCAAATTTGATTGATTGTGTTCAATGGTAATACTGGTATAGCATTATGTAAGCAGACTAGTGCATTTTCATTTTATCAAGTTTCTCTCTTGCAGTTTTAAATCCTGGACAGTAGCTCAGACCTCAGACCATTCGGTAGCTGGAGATAAATATAAGGGTAATATTCATCTCAGTGGTTTCAGTATGTTTCAAAGAAGAAGGTAACTTTTGGGCTTGTATCCCATCTGCATCATTTTGGTGAGCCCTGCTGTAAATTGATTTATAGAGTTCAGAATTTTCAGAAGTACACTATGTGTTGAAAGCTACTGATACAAGTAGGAGTCATTTAACAAATCTTTACAGTCTTCTCTTTCTGATTCTTTCTTTCTCTGCTTAACGGGATTTCTAATTCTTTAGCTTCAGGTTGGCCAGATGAGTGTGACACTTCCCATCACTATGTAAGAACAGTACAAAACCTTCACTTCCTTTTTAAAAGGTGTGTTCATGTGTGTAAAAAAAATGCTTGGTAACTGTAGATGTGTTTAGCCAAACTGTCCAACTTTACAGCAAAATCACTCTCTTTCAATATTCATGTGTATTCAGATTTAAGGCGTCAGGTCACACCACTGAAAAAAAAAAGAGTGGGATTCCTACATGTGCAAAAGATCCGTCCTTCTTCCAAGAAGGGATGTGGAGCAATAATACAGAAACTGGAATCTGACTATTCCAAATGAGCTCCAGAAGGATTTCCTTCTCACGAAATTTGAAACAGGGGAACCTGTTCCCTCAATTTCTTGCCCCTGTCAATATCATGGCCAGTTTGCAGGAGCAATGGCTGTGGGACTTCAAATTTACAAACCTCCAAAAATTCTCTTTGCTGGGTAACAGTGGGATAAAGAGGCCCAAAGGAAAACATGATGACCTAGGCAGATATCAAAACAAATGAAAATTTGAAACACTTAGAAGAAATAAACATCATGTAGGAATCAACAAGTCCACTTAACCTTATAAATGCACACTAGAAAATCAATAAAAGAGAGGGTTTTAGAAATTGTAAATTAATTCTTTCTGCTGTAATGGATTGCAGGAAAATTATGGATATCATGGACTACTCTTGAAAGTTCATGATGTGAGACAGAGGAGAAAAAAGTGTCTGGAACACTTGAAGAGCAGATTTTCAATAGCCAGTCAGGCTAGAAACAAGGAGTAATTACTACAGAATTCAAAATATGTAAGCCCAAATTTCTTTTCATAAAATATTTGTATTATGCCAACAAAGCAATCTGAAAATTAGAAAATACTGAATATTTGTGATATCCTGCATTCAATTTGAACTTATTTAGGACAAAAATGCTCTCTTACTCAACCTGTTATAGATGTTTTAATAAAAAAAATGTAGAGGGGAAAAATATGTATATAAGAATCAAAAGGAAAAACTATATATAAAGAAACATTATTTAACTGCAGACTTCAAGGCATACCAAAAGGCAATGAAAAGAGAAAGCGGGGAACAAAGAAAATAAATATTTTGCAATTGGATTGTTCTATATGATAAAAAGAAGTGTTCTTAAAAGAGGTGCAATGTTAGCAAGCCCAAATACTCAGAAAACTTGAATCTTTCATTAGAACTACAAACTGCAACAGTGCATTTGAGTGACTGAGCTTCAGTGGGGCCAAGAATTTATTTCATGTCTCAAGGAACACCAAGCAGCAGTTAGAGTCCTTAAAGAAAATTATCAGCAGAAGAACAAAATTTTTTTAAGTGTTGCCAATTTTCATGATTTTGTTGCAAATATTGAAGTATTTATTGTACCTTTCAAAGTTTATATTTCTGGAGTCGGACTTTTTGCTGAGAATCTCATCTGACAATTCAAAAAAAAGAAGTTTTAGATGTGGAAAATATTTTTCATTCTTTAGAATTTTACTTTTTTTTACTTCGGTCTCATGAATTCTGAAAGCTTGCATTTGGCATTGAGGGAAGACTAAGAATTCTATAAAAGGTTGCTTGAAAACCAGAAGACTAAGAAGCTAGTTAATGGTTAGCATATAATTTAATAATCAGCCTTCATTCCAGACAAGACTAACTAAATGTTATAGAATAAAAGAATAAGGGAACACTTGATTTGTTCGAAACATAAATTTTAAACAAGTGCAAGGAAATAATTTACTACTTTTGAAATTAACTTGTGTGATTCAGTGTTGCAGTACATTTTGACCTAAATAAATACCTTATTTATGTGTATAATTATTATCTATAAAAGTATAAATAGCTATAAAATAATAATTTTATTAAGAATACTTTTCTGGTATTGCACTAACTAAGGTAAAACTAGGAGTGTTAGTCATACTTATATTTAGAAAATAAAATGTCCCATTAGTCTCAGAAAGAGTGAATTATTCTACTGTGATAGAACATGGGAATTGTAGCTATTTTTTGATGCATTAAATGCTAAGCATTTATCCCAGCTGACTTCAAGTGCCCAGATGTGTTATTCCTGTCTTCCTTCAATAGCAAAAAAAAAAAAAGATTAGCAGTATTTCAGATCATGGCATGTGTTGATGTGTGCTGTGAAGGTAGTTATTCCTCTCCATTGCAGTGGGTCTAGGTTGCTTGCTTAGAAGGTTTGACTAGAGGACCTCTTGAAGTCCCTTCTAACCTAACTTACCTTATGAATTATTCTATGTTCCTTGGTCATCTTAACCAAGAACCCAAAGGCATCATCCGCCTTCATAGTTTAGTTCAGCTCCTGTAATTTATCTTCCAGTTTTCTCTCCATTCCTGTGCGTTAGTTCACACGGAGCCAGACGACCTGGATGAAACAAAACTGGAAGATGCACTCTGGGATTGCATTTATAGAGTGTTACGGATGCAACAGGGCATTTGGTCCATGGGACCGCACTGGAGCTACTCAAAATTAAAGCCCACTGGAAATGTGTACAGTGAGGATGTTGGTCCTCAGTGCTCTGCAGATTTACTCCTATTGGTCTGTGCTATTTTTTAATGCGGACCCAGTTAGAGCTGGTACTAATGAATCCAAGCCTCCAGGCTCAGTGTATGAAAAAATCCACAAAACACAGACCAAACACTGTTACAAAGTCATCTGAAAGTGAATATGCAGTGAGCTGATTTACTTCACTCACGTTTTAGAAGAACCTTCAGTCTGTTTGCACAAGGAAGAGTGCAAGCACCGAAATAGTCATTTAGCAGAGTTCATAGAGGACCACAGAAATAATTTAGAACAATGTTACTACAGAGTTATACAGTTTTCAAAAGATTAATTTTCTTTTTTTATTTCTTTCTCTTGGAAATTTTACACAGACTCCGTACAGCTATGTATAAATAGTATAAGTATCAATATATATTTGCTTAACCTTCTAGAATAGACATTTTTTATGCAAAACATAGCTACAATTATTGTGAAAAAAAAATAATATTGACAGCATTTGAAATAAAAATGCCTCATTGTTCAGGTTACCAGCAAGACGAATTGCTATTTCTGATGCATCTATTTTTAAGACGACCCAATCCACAGAAATAGATTACTAGAAGTCATGCATAATGCTAGTAAACGTTTAAGATCGCATGCGTTCAAGCTTTATCTGAAAAAGTCCATGCTTAGTGTTGCTTTTCAAAAAGAAGCAGTAGTGCTGAACGTTTTACTATTTCACCTCTAAAGTTACTGGACCATGTCAAAGTAAGAGCAATCAATATTGGTTAATAAGCCAAATCTGTGTTATTAGTATTCTTTACAACCTTGACATACTTCATTTTATGTACAGATTGCCTATGAAAACTTGGGCTTATATCTTGTCTAGACAATGCCTTACAAGGCCATTCAAATTAATAATGTGCCAGAATTATCCTATGCTTAATGCAGCTGTGCTCTGTATTGACTCTGAAAATTAAATTTACTTCATGGTGCCTATTGACAGCTGGGTCTCAAGCATATTTAATGGATTTGAATGGAGTTTGGGCTATGGCTTATGCCTCCAAGCAAAATGTTGATAGCTAATAATTTTCATTAAAAGTGAGAGTGTTTATCTATAAACGTTGCATTTCTCAGTATATGAAGTCAGCGTAAAAAGAAGTTTAAGATCACCTTTCAGTTCACTCAAAGCACCCAGAAGGAATCAAGAGAAAACGAAAATAACCTGTTTGCTGTCTTTAAATGCAATTCTTTGGCTTATTAGCAATGTATTTGCAAATATGTGGTAAGGGAATCCTATTCTAGTGGAGAAAAATAGCTTTAGTTCCAAGAAGGCAGAGACAATACCTCGAGTTGCATCTGAACATAATGAAAAAACTCATGCATAATATATTTATTGACAGCCCTGGAAATTGAACTTCTTTATTTATTGACAGCCTAGATACAGCATAGACACTGTAAGTTTCTTTCACTGCTGAGACAACATACTTTTTACCTGGACTTTACCTGAAACTACTTTTTCTGAAGGGAACAGAATTTATTCACCATATCCAGTTTTCTTTGGATTGTCTATGAAATGTCAAAAAAAGGTGCAAACTAGTACCAATTCTTCTGGTCACTTTTCTACTCCAGAATACGTTCTCAAGAGACACCGAACAGAAATTAATTTTACTCACTGCTAATGTGAGACTGACTTCTGCCACTAAATCTACAGGTAGATAGTTACATATCTAATTACTGGGAAGGTTACAAGCCTCTTAGGTAAATAACCAAACAACTTACTTTTTACAATTAGTATCAAAATTGATTCTTTTTGTTGTAGCAGCCATCAGATAAGCAGGTAAAATTGACTTTTTTTTTGCCCCCCCCAAACAACTGAGAATTTTTTGCCACACGTCTGTGGTAGAGTTATAGTGCAAATGGCAGTATTTGCTTAAAATAAGGCATAAAGGCTGCATGACATTCTTTATTCCTGATGTCCAGTCCTTCTTAAGTATGAAGTTATTGCTTTAAAAAAAAGTTTTGACATTTCTGCCATTTTTAAGCACAAGAAGAGTGAAAAACATGCTTTCTAACTTTCAGGTGATAATAAACTTTCTTGGACAATATGACAAGGGCAAAATATTAAAGCTGGAAAATTGAAAAATGAGAGGGTAGAGCTCCACAATGTCAGGCTGCAGGCATGCAGTGCATTTTGCTCAAGACTGTTTCCTAAACTTAGAAAACAGGCAGCTTAAGGAGGACTGCACTGAACTCCAGCAGAAATCAAAGCAGATCTGAAATTCAGATGCAAGTGCCACGTGCTCTGGCAGGTTTTGTGAAGTCCACTAGCAGATACCCTGGCAGTTTACCTTACATGCCTTCTATTTAGTACCTTCCAAAATGCATCATGCGCAGTACAAACCGCTGGAAAAAAAAATTATTTCTTTTTTTGCTTGTTTCCTCTCTTTTGCTACAGACTCTAACACATTCTATGCAGAAGACTATGGTAAGATTAAGAAGAAAGAAGAAAGTGTAATAGAAGGAAGATGTAATATCTATACAGATATATAACAGAGAAATGTTATATGTACGCACACACATATATATACATACATGGAGATACACATGCAGATAAAGATAGAGAATAATACATAACCCAGAGAAATAAAACAGAGAAATGCATTACAAATAGAAAACAAATATGACACTTGGCTCAGCTTGCTGGGAGCTGTCAGAAGGAACTGCAGTCTCTGACTCACATCACAGACAGCAATGATTAAAAAAACAAAAAAAAAAGGAGTCGTAGTTTGATGTAGAAGAATGTTTAAAAGATTAATCGAAGTTGCAGGGTATAATATATATAAAGATTAAGGATGGGCAGTGACATACAGGCCAACACTCTGGTGAATTGCAATTAAAAAGAGAGCAAGAAAGCATGACGTTACCAGCTGGCACATTCCTCCATAGGAGGGAAACGTGTGACATTCCATGGTCTCAGATGAGACATGTGCTGTGAAGCAAACATACAAAGGCTTCACAGATAACCTCAATTTTCACATTTTCTTCTTTTGGATGGTTCACCTTACAGTTCAAGCATTTTAGGGATCAATATTGTCTTTAATTAGGAATGGGGGGTTTTTGAAGATAAATTCCTAGAAAATTCTTCCTCTTGGACTATCCACTGAATTCACTCCTGATAAGAAGGGGTTTGCCTCCTTACAGAAGAAAATTAGGTTGTATACCACGAATGTTTCATATACCCCAAGATTTGAGAGATCTGATTGAATTTAAGAACTTTTTAAGCTGGAGTCCCATGACCGCAGCCCCACTTTCTGATGACACAAACTGACTACAGTTGTCTTTCCTTCAGCATTTTCTCTGGCAGAAACTGGAAGCATAGCGTGCCTCTTCTGACAACAGCTCAAGGATATGTCTTTTATCCTCTCTGAGTTATTTTGATTGCTGGCAGTCCTCCTACACATTTTGCCTTTCCCACAATCTGCACAGCTTTATGCAGAAGTCCAAAGAGCACAATCCCATACCTCTTTTTGACCGAGAAGTATTATTTGTAACCTGAAATGTATGTTTCTTCTTACATTAAAGAAATAAGAAACTATTGACATTCATCTTATTGGAAAAGGAGCACCTTTTAACGCATGAAGACAAAAGTGAATGTTCTTCAATACTCAAGGTGAAACAGCAGTCGGACGATATATTCTCATTTTGATAAAATGTTGATCTTGCTAATGGTGCTTCTTGATGATGAAAGTTTCTCTTCCTGTGACTCTAAGCAAACAAAAGAACAAAGGTTGTTTCAGTAACACTGTCAGAAATGTCCAAATTGTTCGGTTAGGCTTTCTCATTCTTAAGGTGAAACCCAGGAAACTCAGCTAGTCTTCACAAACACAAAAGAAAGTCACCATTTTTTTTTCCTTTTTATGCACTTACCTTTAGAAATGTATCAAACTTTTCAAAATTGTCTCCCTAAAATTTTTGCCACTGGACAAAGTACATCATATAAAAGTGAAAATGTGTCTCAAAAGAGTACTTTAACAGTAGATTCTCCCTCTGCAAATGCAGCAGGTTTTTTTCCACCTTTCCGTTTTCTTTCATTCCCTTCTCTCTCCTTTCTTTTCTTTCCATGGGGAAAAAAAAAAGCCCTGTAGTCTTTTGGGGCCTACCTTGTGGTGGAGTGATAAAGTAGGACTAGATTTTATAGATTCCACACATTTTAAAATACAGGAATTGTGAGTCATATACTCGGCTCATGGAAGTAAGCCTGGTTTTTAAATTTTACACAACAGCCATACTGTGACACTATGTGACTTGATATTTCTGTGGCACATATGCTTTTAAAGTAGAGACAACTAAGACATTCCTTTTATGCTATTTTGCTCTTCCATAGCTACAGAAAACAATAGCTACGAACTTTTAATTAATTTCTATAATACAGGTCCTGATAACATCCACTCATGGGCCATTTTTAATTTTGAAATAAAAGAAACTAAATAAAATAATTTCCTAATAGCTATAATAGATTCCGGTTTGCTAGAATACATAATCTAATGAACTGCTGACAGCACTGAAAATTTTGCTAATTGTGAGCAGGTTTTTCTTCGCACTCGCTACTCCCAGCACACCAGCTTCCTGGGCAAAGCAGGGTCTCCAGCATAAGGAGATAAGAGAACTAGTGCAGGCTACGGAGCATAAGATGGGTCATAGAAAACATATCTTTGCCTCCTTGGATGCAGTAATCGCAGCTTCTTTACAACCAGATCCCCACTGCACAGCTGTGTTTTCTATTTGAATCTTGCCTGTAAAATACGGTCCTTGCATTCCTTTTCTACCTCACTTTTTCACAGGTTTTCTCATTTTCTGTCTGCTTCCTATACCCCTCTAAAAGTGCCAGGAATGCTTTCATACCTCGTATTCCTAGGTACAACTTCAAGAAAACCCTGAACCTCCTTGTTCATCAAGCTTAGTATTGCTCTGGACCAAAGGAGCAAAGAACTTCGCAGAGATTTTATCCTATATCTTTTCCTGGAGGTTGCAGAATTTGGCTTCAGCTGAAGTCTGCTCAAGAGACTGCTCATATGGGACTTTATTGCCAGACATGGACAATGATCTATGAAATCATGGGTTTTTTACAATTGCAATCATAAGGATTGAAAATAGATTTTTTGGAAACACTAATAGCGATTTTGCAATGTTCTATTTATCTGGATTTTGCAACTCAAAAGAAAACAGCTAAGTGTGTTACTAAATTGTGAAAAATAGTAAATATATAAATTGTATGCATATTTGATATGGGACAGATTTCAATAGTTTGGAGAGGACCTCAAAGGAAACTGTTGCTGTATGTAGCAGCACTCCTGTAAAACAGCGACTAGGACATGTGTTGGTAGCTTGGATTTTCTAATGAAGTGTGCTTTTATATCCCTTTAAATCCTCCTAAAAATTAAGTGTATTGTTTATAATTTCACCTGCATTACTTCCAATCTCCAGATGGATTTTATTTGCATAAGAGTTCCCAGGAGGCCTTTGCTATAAAGAAAACTTGCTGAACAAATTACAGAACTAATCATTTCTTTAAACAGACATTTGTAAATAAAATAAAAGATCTATACAATATGTCAGATGTGAAAGGTTAGCCACTGTGCACAATAACAGAATAATTTAATTTTAAATAAATGACTTTGCCTTAATTAATTGGGAGGTGAACTGAGCCTCAACTCCCAACATAGTTAAGGGAGAATACTCACGCTTATGCCAAAAAGCTGATTGTAAAAAAATGTGAGGCTGAAAACCACTTTCCCTACACTGACTAGGGTGAGTCTAAAGTTTCTGCAGGCAGGAGAAGCTCATAGAGTCAGCTCTCGAGGCTGCTTTGTATCACTGCATGACAGGAAAGTGGCTATAAAGACTACAGAATGGACACTTACGTGCTTTATTTGACCTTTCGATACGGTTCCCCATCAGGAAGGAGAGCCTTCAAAAGTATCAAGGTGACAAAATCAACAGGATTAAAACTCTAACTACTGGCAAGCATCTAGAGTGAAGTTCAGAACCACATTTGAGATCTGTGGGGTTTTTTTTCTGTAGTGGCCAGCATGAGGATCAGAATTAAACACTAACATTTAAATTACTACATATAGGAACAAAAGAATTGACAAAAATCCTCATGACATATCTGTCTTGATTCTTTTCCACCCTGAAATGTTTTCGGGAATCATTATCAGGGCTGTTGTTCAGAACTACAGTCCTGTAAACAGGTTCAGATGTGGCTGGTGATACCTCTAGGGACTTGCAGTAAATCCTATAAACTCTTCAGAGAGGCAGAATTACCCATGTGCATAATTATCCGAGGGACAGATAATTATCTAATAGTAGTTTCTTTTAGTCTGAAGTTTTAAAGCATTAAATTACAATAGTAACAGTGTATCCCTTTTAGTGGAATATTATTGCAATTGGCCTAATATGTGTTTTTTATCTTTTATCTCCCAAGGCCCGAGGGACAGAGGGAGGGAGGAAGGAGAGGGCAGAAAAACAGTAAACCGGTGACTGCTCTTATCTTTGACATGCTGTGAATAGACAGGATATTAGACTAATACCCGCAAAATCACAGATAAATGATTATCTTGTCTTGATTACTACTGCCCTTTAACAGGCTCCTCTTTTTAGCCAAAGACATTAGTTCTAATTTATTTGACACAAATTTCAAGGCCTTCTGCCAAGAGGAGAGCAAAAGCTTCATGAAAATGTTCTTAGCATAAATTTGGGACATCACTTGTAAAATGAATCGATAAAAAGAAAGAAAGGTCTTTCTACTGAAACCAAGGATCTCCCAACTTAAAGCAGTTCTGGTTTCTATATTTTACCGTGTATTTATAATAAAGACTTAACTCACCTTTGATGTGAACTTCCTAGCAAAAGCTGAGGCTTAGAGACTGTCTATATTATAAGCACTTAATCATAAAGTACAGGAGAGCACACTTCATACCTTCATATGATTTATTTCCTTACAGAATAACCTTTAGGAACAAGAAGCCTTTCATTTTTCCTGTTGTGTTTCTGTGCTAATTAATTTTCAAGAAGAGTCAACACTTTATTTCAGCTGCCAGGGAAATTATTTGCCTCACTGTATGAAAATGCATCACTGTATCATGAACCTCACTTGCTATTGGCAATGTTCCTAACAGCCTGGGGTGTCGGTGAATAATGTCAGTGTTACTTTGTTATGTGTATTTTAAGAAGCATTTTTTTAACTTTTTGGATCCGTTTCTGCTGAGTGATATGTGCTATCACTTTCACAGTTACACAGGTTAAACGTGGAACAGTTAATTTTGTGTGAGTTTTGTTGTTTGATTTTACCTTTTTGGTACTTCTAATGTTGAGTACGTAAGGACTGAATGCATTAAAAAGTATATTCTGCCCTTCTTATTACCAAGGGTCTGTGGGTGAGGATGAAGGTGCGTGCAGGGGGATTCTCCAGTCCAGTGGCGGATTTGCAGTGGCTGCAGTTATCATTTTCATCTTCGTTTTGGCTGGTGCCTGTTGTATGTCATTCCTAAGTGGCTTTGTGTGTAATGAGGCTATTGTTCAACAACAGGAAACCAGATTTTCTCTCCTTCTGCCATAGCTTGTTTGGGCCTTGGTGCCTGTAGTCCTCATATTCAACCCACACTAAATTTCCTCTTAGAATTATGGAATAATTTGTGTTGAGAGAGATCTCAGATAGTCCAGCCTCCTGCTCCAAGCAGGGCTAGCTTCAGGGTCAGATCACGTTGATCGGGGTCTTGTCCAGCTGAGTTTAACCATCTCCAGTCTCTAGTCTCAGAAAAACAGAAGTGGGAATTCTTCCAAAGACACAGCTTAAAGGGACATAGTGGCCACTTCAAGACAGCTAATTCATTACAGTATGACTTCTGCATACATAGAGTTTTGAGTAGGACCAAATCAATAATGACAAGCGCTTTAATTAATATTATCTGAGTATTTCGCAAATGCTCAAAATTTTCTAAGGGTCTAGAAGGAAGAGTGAACACTATTAGGTGAGTAAGAAGTTTCGAGTAGACAACTTGTATTTTTTTTAGGCCTTTCATTCAGAAGAACTCATGAACTTTCCCATCAAAGCAGTCTTTTCTCCAAAAATGATAAAATATATTTCTACTCTAGCCTTGATTCTGAAAAGAATTAGATGTCTGATTAAATTCAGGGATTGGGAGTAGTTCCACTGAAATAATCCAACTACTGAAAATCCCTATGAAATTAAAGCAAGGAAATAGTTTTGAAACCCTTAAATATTATTTCTACTTTTATTCATGGAAGGTAAGAGTGATCTGATTACAAGATAACAGAAAAGTAGAGAGAGAGATTAATTCTTGTTTTCTAAATTGCGTGCAATTTTCTTTACATAGATTATGACATTTTTGTCAGGCTTATGACACAAAGACCAAATTTAGGTACCCGTAAACTTGGTATCATGTTTTCATGGACCCAAATCCTCACTTGCTTACCCATTGAAATTTCCATTTACCTAGTTGGAAGCTCTCTGTGCTTAAGGAGTGAAAACTAACTGAAGAGTTATTTTCAGAAAAAAAATCTGTTTAATATTTAACTCAAGTATTTATGAGTAAGAAAGGCAATTTACTACAAATGCTAACAATAACATGTTAACATTGAGACTTGTCATAGTTAACGAATGGAGTTTTCGAAGACAATTGTTTAACAACCTTGTGCAATAGGAAGCAAGAGGGTTTGGAATAATATTATTTATTTGGATTAAATACCACATAAGTGAAATTTGCCTGAAGTAAAATTACACTGAATAGAAAATAGAAGCTGAACTGATTGACTTTAATAAATCTAAAGGTTGAACAATCAAACCTTAACTGAAGAATACAGAGGAAACATTCATCCGGTTCTTTGTCAGAGATTCTTTTTAGAAATTTGCCAGAATAGTCATAATAAGAGGTGTAATTAAGCAATCAGCCTTTTCAGAGATACATCTGTAATAACTGCCAACAATGAAGTGTCTTATTGTGGATTATACTTAAATGTAATTTAAGAAAAACAACTTTAATTGTAAGTAAAGCTTATGGCATCATACCTCATGTTTGCACAGGTGTGATGTTATAACTTATCAGACTGAAAGCTTTCTTTAACACAAGAAAAGTATAAAAATACCTTACAACATTGCCAGAAGTAATTGGATGGTTAACAAACAAGTGTATTCACCTGTTCAGAAACAGCTCTGCGTGCAATGTCTGCGCTCCATCACTTAAAGTGCTTTGAGCATGGAGGTTAACTTAAGCCTTTTGGGGCTCTTCTGGCTGGTCAGTTTTGTATTATTGACAAATCTGCTGCTGCTGGGTTCCAAATACATGCATGGCCCATGCAGCCTATTATGGGAGCAGCCAGTCCACATTTTCTCCTTTTTTGTCAGTGTTTCTGGACAGGGAGAAGTGTTCCTGTTGAAGGAGCTAATGCTGATCACACACAGGGACCCACCTAGCACCTGGGAGCAGCAGCTACTGGCATTGCTGGATACGCTGAGAGAGTCATAGAATGGTTTGGGTTGGAAGGGACCTTAAAGATCATCTAGTTGCAACACCCCCTGCCGTGGGCAGGGACACCTCCCACTTGACCAGGTTGCTCAAAGCCCCATCCAGCCTGGCCTTGAACACTTCCAGGGATGGGGCATCCACAGCTTCCCTGGGCAGCCTGTTCCAGTGCCTCACCACCCTCATAGTCAAAAATTTCTTCCTGGTATCTAATCTAAATCTGCCCTCTTCCAGTTTGAAGCCATTACCCCTCATCCTATTGCTAGGTACCCTTGAAAAATGTCTCTCTCCAGCTTTCTCATAGGCCCCCTTCAGATACTGGAGAGGCCAGTACCGGTAGTCATTGTCTGCGAGCTGCCTGGTTGGCTAGGCAGAAGAAAGTGGCAGCAACTCAGGAAGGGTTTTCTAATACTTTTAGCTCTCCTCTGTGCTTGTCAGTATGGGCTCGAACTGATAAGAAGCTGTTTTAGGGCAAAGAGTGCCTGTCAGTCATGCAACCACTCAACCAGATCCCATTTCCCACTAGCAGACAGCAGCTACCTAATCCATAGTATTCCTTCCTTCCACACTTAGCTTTGCTGGTTCGTGGTACACCTGATATAAAGAATACCTCACTAGCATCCTTCCATCTTGCTTGTAATTGTGCATACCACCTCCTCTCCATTTGTCATCACAGAAATTCCCTGGACAGCAACAACATCGGTGGGAAAGCATTTGTATATTTTTTGCTGCCTCTGGGCCATGCTATAGAGTAGTTTTGAGCTTCTGTTCTCATCTACAGTGGAAGAGCCTGGAGACATAAAAGGACATCTAGAAATATGATCTTTACCTATATATATTAGCAGCAAAGGAACAGAGGACTATACTTTTGGAATCAATATTTAAGAGAATCTCATTCACCAGCTAGTGCTGAAGCAACATGGCTTGTTTTTTTAGTCTATTGACACACCATCCTTTTTAAAGGTAAAGCACAGTAATAATGGCAATTACAGTAACTGTTCTTGCATTGGGAAATCTTAATTTTTGCGGGACCCTGGCCTTGAGATTGTTGGCAATTAGGCAAATGTCCCACAAAGATAAAATAAGATATCCTAAGACAAGATATGCTCCTCTTCTCATTTCCAGAAATAAAATGTGGAGCTCAATACTTGTAATATTTCCAGAAAAAAAAAATTATAAAATACTAAATTAAGCACTCTCACATTATACTTTTTGATTTCCAGTGATTAAAAGGTTAGGCATACCTGATCTGTGGCATTAAATCCAAATGTGTAAACCCATGAAGTAAACATAAGGTTTTTTCCATTATCTTTATTTTATGTGCAAACTTTAGGCCAGATTTTCAGCTACTGTACTTTAGCTCCTTCTCCCTCAATACAGATTTACTGTTGATACCACTTTAGGGCTGTGTCCTTATTTAAAAATGTAATTTCAGGGGTTTTTTGTTGCTTTATTTTTTACTTCTAAGTGCAGGAAAGAATAGAGGAGACTTATGGGGAGAAAGAACTGAAGAGCATTCTGATATTTTGTAACTCGTGTCTCAAACTCTTTTCTTCCATCTTTAAAAATAGGGGGGGTTCATTTTGTAAATTTCATATCTTAAATATGATATTATCTTTAGACAAAGATTTAGCAAGATAAATAACGCGTATGTACTAATACACACACACATACACAAAGGCATAAGTATTGGCAGCCTTCCAGTCTATTACTTCTTTGCTCTCTGACCACCACTACACCCAGCTTAGATTAATTCTGAGAAGAAGTGCAAGTCTAATGGGAAACAATGATACATCTGTTAGCAGTAGGGTTGTGTATTTAAGGGACTCCTTTTGTTGGTGGTCCTGCAGAACTGAGCCAGTCAGGGAAAATTGTGAAGGACTCTCTAGATTATTTAGCACATTTCATTTTAAATTAGTTCTCTATTTATATTTTATCTGGGAGTCCAAATCACAGATTAAGAACCAAATGATTTACATACACATAACAAAGCTGCTGGTTTTGCCACAAAAGGTTTACAAGGCAAATTTAGGTACATACCCCTTGCCAACGCCAAACTGACAGTTAAGACCTCGTTATTAAAGACCGGTTTTATTTTGAGCTTTCAAGAATCATCTTTGTGAACAACATGTGGTATGTGGTTAGAGCTGACCAAAAAAAGGAGATTAAATACATGGCATTTCATCTCTTTTAATATGTTGATTGTTCACTTGCACCTAGTTCGGCAATTAAAGCTAATAAAAATCTCTCACGCCCTCCTGAGAACTCTTGGAGCACTGGCCTGTTATCATGGATGATTTGAATCTGTCATGGTGTAAGGGTGGCATCAGCTCCTAACAGTAGAGTGAGACAAGAAAGGGATCTAAGATTTCATTAGTTCAGCCCGTTTTTTTCTGTGTTCTCAACATAGCTTAAAGGAATTCAAGGAAACTTAGTGGGGCCCTGAGTCTAGCATGCAGTCTGTATTCCTAAACTTGGAGAGTCTCTCTTGGTGGGAAAAGGAGGTGAGAAACTGGAAACTACCTACAAAAATGTTAATAAAATTGTGCAAAGAAATAATTTGTTGTGCATATGTTGTTGTATGTTCTTTTAAAATATTTTAATAACAACTAATTGGCCAGTTAAATTAATATGGGTATACAGAGCCAAAAAATTCTAGGCATGTGAAAATAAGCTGTTTAACTACATCATTCTGAAGTGAAGAAAGAGCAACTTGCTGCACACCACAAACTATGCAAATGCCAACAGTAACAGAGAGTGTGCATAAATGGAACATGAATAAAGGATCATAAACAGTAATTTAAAAAAATGTATAGTCTACAGTGTTCTCTTTCAAGATTAGGTTAATTGAATGTGAAATGTTAGTTTAAGGGAAAAAAGTGATAGATTAAGATTCACAAATCCTGAAGATAAGTGAGTTAAGGAATACTGGCGTAACTGTAAAATAAATTTGACCCAAGAGCATGCAGATAATCATAAGCTCCTTTATCTTCTGGACCTTTGGGTTTAGTGCTTTATTTTTTATTTTACTGTTTGAAAAATAGATTTTAAAGATTTACATACTTGCCACAGAATAATATCTTAAACATGTCTGGATAAAATTATGACTTAGAGCAATTCAGCCATGATAGGCCTTGTATTGAAAAACCTGCCATAACAAATTTTAATTCATAATTGTTATTGAATAGCAAAGACAGATTTAATTATCTCCATTATTGACCTGTTCTAAGCAAGTACTTTACGTTATAAATCCACACATTATTGCCAAAGAGCAGACTGAATGCATAAATTCTCTGCCAGTTCTCTCAGCAGGTTCTTTATGCCACAGGAAAACTTCTAAAGGACTAAAATATGTCCAGCTTCCTCCAGCTCACCTAGATATAATGCAGACACAGTCAGGGTTGCAGGCCCACAACAAAATAAAATTATTATTTGGGGATTCATGAGAGTTAAATAAGTCACAAACTGAAATATTGTATAAGCCCGATTAAAAATTCAATGGTGAAAAAGTGGTTTTGATTGGTTGTGGCACCGGACATCAATTACACAAAAATCCTTCAGCAGCTCTGCCATTCAAACCCATCTGTTCCACAGTCATCTAAAGGAGTGATGACACTGTGTGAAAAGAGGTAAAATGTGGGATTCTTTTTCTTTGCTGGAGAAAAGAAAAGGGGCGTATAATAGCAACGATGACCTTGGTACAGGACATTTCCCGGGGAATTGATGACCGCCGTGGACCATCAACTCTCCCAGCTAGTCATTAATCCCCAGGAAATGCCCTGTGTCTGCCTTGTTATTGCTTAATTCAATTATTTGTGGTTGTGGCATTTATTCTGTGAATATTTTATTGCTCAATCTGCTCTCCGTCTTACCTCTGCTCCTCTTAAAGTCCATCTTACTGGTGCAGACTGGCTCAGCTCAAGAGCACCTCACATTTACCAGAACAGACTACGGTTCACACATTTCTGTGTGCCTGCTATTTTATTAAGTTACGATAGCTAGAAGGGAGTAATAAAAAGTGTACTTTTCTATCTATCTTAAGAATATCATAAATTGTAATTACCAAACAATGTAGGTGGAATCGGGTTTTACTGGGCATATACATTGCATATATAAAAGCACCATAACAAAAACAATTGATCCTGCTACTTGAAATGTCATCATTATGCTGAGAGATGTTTAGGTATGTCAGAATGGTAGGATGCTACAATAAAGGTAGGAAATAGGATGGTGTGATTACTTTTTGTTAGTTTGTTTTTTCTTCCCGCCTTTTATCACTCTTGTTCTTATTTCTTGTTCTGAGGATGCAGCATGACAAGCGTTTCACCGTCAGCCTTGCTGTTTCCTCGTCAATGCTGCACCTTGGTGTTTATTTCTCCCCTTATTTCTGGCAGTGGGACTGTTCTGTGGGGAACTAGAAAGATAAGGAAGCTGGATTTAAAAACAAACAACAACAACAACAAAAGACTATTTTTAACCCCTGCAATCCATTTCACCAAACAGCCCTACAAATAGTTGTGCCAGCACAATGGAGGGACTTGTCTGGAGCCAGGAAGGAGTGGTGAGGAGTAAGGACGGCTTAGCCAGCCTGCCACGGAAAGAAACGTTCCACTAATTGCAGCCTGAGAGTTGTATTCTCTTCTGCACTAAAGTCCTTCACAGTGCTTTGACTGTTTGAAGGAGCTATTAAAACAAGTCTAAATATAATCTATGTTTATGTTACTACTAACGTGGACATTTCTGAAGCAGTTGAAAAACATAGGTATACAAGTCGAAATTACTAGGCAACATCTGATCATTCACTCACAGCTTATGCACAGAGGTCCAATGGACCAGATGGGATGTAGGCGAGAGTGTTGAAGGAGTCAGCCAATGTCATCATGAGAACACTGTACCATCTTTTAAAGCTCATGGCAATTGAGCAATATTAATAAGATCTGGAATAAAGTTAATGGGAACTGGAAGAAAGCTAACAAGAACCCCAGGAAGGCCGACAAGATCAAATGCAAAGCCTGGCATTTGGTGCAGAGTAACTGCCCACACCAATAAGGCTGGGGACCAGCTGCCTGGTAAACAGCTCTACAGAAACGGATCTGCAGGTCATGGTGGACAGCAAGTTGAACATGAGCCAGCAGCGCATTTATCCTTCCCCACTATTTGATGTTTGTGGAGACTGTATCTGGAGTGCTTTGTCCAGTTCTAGTCTCCCCAGTACAATAAAAATATTGACTAATTTGAGCCAGTCTAGTGAAGGCACCAAAGTGGTTTAGAGCTGGAGCATGTGACATATGAGGGGAGGCTGAGAGAACTGGGTTTGTTCAGCCTGGAGAAGAGAAAGCGTAAGGGGGACCCTATTGCAGTTTGCAACTGCATTGGTCAAAGCACACAAATAAAAGAGCCAGAAGATTCTCAGAGGTGCACCATGACAGTCCAGAGGCACAGATACAAGCTAAAACATGGGAAATTCTGATCAGATATACAGAAAATTATGTTAGTATCTGGGTGGCCAAATTCTGGAGCATTCTGCCCAGAGAGGTTGTGGAGTCTCCATCCTTGTAGGTGTTCAAGACTTGACAGGATAAGACCCTGAACAACCTTTATCAAATTAGACCTGCTCTGAGCAGAGGGTTGGACTATATGGCCTCAAGTGGTTCCTCTTAACTTAAATTATTGTATGAGTCTCTGATTCCAAAGCCATATTCGAAATAACGTGGGGACAATGTTTCAAGCATAGGTACCTAAATGGTATGGATATAACTATCTAACATCACTGAGACTAGTGTATCTCTTCCCCTTTGTTCACTAAAAGGCCATACCCAGGGAGCAAATCTTGAATTATAACATTTCCATTAAGTTCTGTGTTATCGAGAGTTAAAAGTTCATGTTAACACAGTTTAATCAGTTTAATAGATTAAAGACAGCTACCTTTGTATAGCTAGTAATTAAGCATATTGCCTATAGTGGATTGGAAAGTTGGCATGCCACATACTATAAGATGGAAAAAGTAGTAATGTTTTATATTTGCATTTCTGCTATGCTATTAGCCTCCAGAATCATAAGATTCAAAACAAGATTTTTGGAAATGTGACAGGAATAGTTTCTGCTTTATTCGTGATATCATTGTCACACGCAAGAAAATGAAGGAGTTATTTGCTAGGAAGTAACATTGCTTTGCATCAAGACTGAATAGTGTTAGAGCACCTAATTTTCTTGAGATCCTTTGAAATAGTGCCTAGCCTACATTTTTTCCATATTCTATTTTTTTCTTGCTACAGGCAACCCAAGTGATGGTCTCTACCTCTCCCACACAACCTTTCACGTTCAGAGGAGTCAGTGAACTAGCTGCAAGTCCCATCAGAAATTTTGTAAACCCTTTTGTAAACCCTTTTATAAACCCTGCGCAGGTTTATGGATACAATCCTTATTTTTCACATAACTTGATGAGTGATAGGGCCAGGCATGGTTGTCTGGCCCGTTCCATTTGATGCAAGTAGACAGACAGACATCACAGGGATGTGTGATTGAGCTCATTCCCCAAAAAGCTCAGTTCTGCCCATTAAATGTTTATAAACTCCAGTCTTCTCATTTCATTTCAGTTTTTCATTAATATCACTAGAGGCCGTGAATCTTAAGTACAGGATTGGAACTCAGAAGATTTGTACTCTGGTCCCAACTCTGTAACTGATTTGCGTGTGAGTTCTTGCAACTCACTGTGCATTACTCGGTTTCCTAACTTGAAAAAATAGGAAAAAAAAGACATTGCTCATCCGCTTTTAAGCTATATACACTCTACTGGTGATTTTTTCCAGTTTTTGAAATGTTTTTATTGTTTATAGACAACAAGCAGGAAGGATACACATATGAAGATGCTATTGTCAGAACCAGTTTGTGACTTTGCTTCTCAAAGTGTTCAAAAATAAATGTAAAAGACATATGTAAGTCAAGATGGATGAAGTTTTAGACGCAGACAGGCACATGACTGCCTATACACACACAAACGAAATAGTTCCTAAATTCTTAAATGCTGCACTCCTTTGATAGCATAACCATAGTTAATGTTGTGTCAGGGTTTCCACTATAAACCCTCTCTTTTATAACTAGGCAATAAAATTTTACCCCAGGCATGAAGTACCAGGTCTCAGCACAGCGGCTGACATTTTTATAAGTACAGGTTTTCACACACATAAAAAAATATCAGTTTAGCTACTTTAATACATGCAAGTATAGCTAACATAAAAAAAGTTTCAGGTACTTTTCAGTTGAACATATATAATGCACATACACACACGCACGTGTACACGTATACACACGTATAACTCCAAACAGCTTCTTCTTGTTCCTGAAGGGCTACTGGAGAAAGATAATACAGAGTCTTCAGCTTGAAAACGTGCATTCATTACTTATATCTAAAGAAATAATTGTATATGACCAGATATTTGATTGAATGTTACTTTGTTCAAGGAAATACGAGCCCCCCCATGTGGCTCTACCTCCCACGCCACCAGCAGTCCCCTCACCCCCTACATGATACACTTCATTAAACACAGAAGTGCTTTGTTGCGTTAGGGGGTTTAAAAGAACTGGAAAGGTAGGCTCCTTGCACTTCCTATGAGAAATGAACATCGACTTCCTCTGAAGAAAATGTAAATGGATTTGCTTAATTGTACTTGGGGCACTGGAGCAATTAATAATAGATTGTGTCATAGTAAGGGCTTTGTTTATATTTAAAGCAATAAATTACAAGTATTAAGTTTATATTTATTCTAAGTTAAACTCATTTGTAATTGACATGTTACTTAGCCGAAGGCTTTTAAGATCTTTTAGTATAATTAAATTAATAGAGAATTATAGATCACTGCATGATAAACAAACAGCATGGACTTTAATATGACAGATATACAGAGAACAGGCCATGTAAGTAGATCATTATTATCGGTTTTACCTTCAGCAAAAATACAACTGAAATAGCAGCAAAAGATTCAGTGCAAACAATGGTAAGTGCAAGGATGGTTTGTAATAAATTTTTTTTTCCTTTCCTACCTTGGTGGTTAAAAAACATATTTACCAGTGTGAGGGAATATTAGTCAGTAAAGTCAGCTTTCCTATCCTACCACTCCATCATCATTTTGATTCTTGCACTCCTTCACCAAATACTTTGGATTAAGCTTTCAAAGAGGTCACACCATGCAAGGAGTCACTAAAACTTTGGACAATTTTTATTTCCAAGGGATCCCTCCAGACCTTTGGCCCATCACACGATAAGGTTAAGTATACCATTCCCAACAGACACTTGCTGAGACAGTTAATGAAGTCTTGAATAGCTGTCATAGAGACCAGTCATGAAGATCCCACACATGCCTTGGCAACTTATTTCAAAATGGAATAATCCTGGGTTTTGATATCTAACCAAAAATACTTGGAAATTAGAGCCTGTTTCTTCCTCTTTTCTGTGGTCATGGAGAAAAGACAATTCTGTTTCTCTTCCAAGCAGCCTTTTAAGGCCACTATGAGTCAAACACTCTCCCTGTTCTTCTTTTCTGTGCATTACACACATTAAAGAGCAGATTGCTCAGCCTGTCTGTACAGGAGCCACTTTTCAGGTCTTTGACTGTTCTCTTTTCTCTCCTGTGGAGTCTCCCACGCCTCTGTTGAAATGCCTCATGCAGTACTCCTCCTGAACTCTTACAAATGCTGAACAGAGCAGAAAGATATACCGTATGTTTATTCGCTTTGCTCCTTTTAATCTTCCCAGGATAGCGCTTATCTTTTTCTCAACAGCATGACATTATTGACTTGTGTTCCACTTGTGATCTACTAATACCTTTAAATCCCTGTCTACTGGCCCATTGCTCAGCCAGTTTTTCTAGATCCTGAATTTGTGTGTCTGATTAGGCCTGTCTATCTGCGCTGTTTCACTTGTGCCTCTTGAACTGCATTTTGGTTTTCTTCAGACCATGCTTTCCATCTGTCAAGACGCTTCTGAACCGAAATCCCATCCGTCAGTATAATGCAGTGCCTTCCGTCTCAGCACCACCTACAGATTTAATTACCACTCCCCTCCCATCTTTCAGGTTATTAATGAAAACAAAGAATAGTGCCAGATCCCTGACAGTCATATGCAGAATCAGACTCAGTGCTTCTTCCATTTTAAGAGTAATCTTTTAAGTACTACTTATCAATGATTTTCCTATTGGTTTTACACCATCCTAAAGTACACTTAATAAGACACTGTTTCCTTATAAGAATATCACGAGATATAGTATCAGAGCCAAGATTTTAGTAAGTCTAAAGTCAAGATATATGTGACATATTCTTCTTCTCCTCTGTCCATATTGCATCTTTGTCATAGAATAAAATTACATGGGCTTTAAGTGATTTGTACTTAAGTAACCCATGTTGACTGCGACTCATCTGCTTGCTTTTTTGCAGATAAACAGTTTCATTAGTTATTCCAGTAGGTTGTTTTAAGTTGAACAGTCCATAACTCTCTAGGTTTTTTCCCCCTATTTTAAAAGATATGTACCATGTCTCTTCTATTCCTATTTTTTGTACCACATCTGCCCTTGTAAGTTCTCAAAAGTAAATACAACAACCCCAAAAGTGGTATTTTGAGTTCTTTAAATATCCTGGGATGAGACGTCTCAGGAGCAGTATGTTTAAAAACATTGATATTCTCTGACCTATGCCTTCTGTATGCCTTGGCCTTCTGAGTTAGTCAAATAACTCCTTTCAGTCCCTTAGCTGACTTCTTTCCCCTCTGCTACCATGGACATTGCTGTATTCTCTCAACTTCCCTATCAAGCCCATTAGAAGACCAGAAACTAATGGTCTTCAAAACCTTTCTGCTGTAAGTGGAGCTTATGCTGACAGTTTATAGCGTTAGAATAGGTCTGTTCTTTTGGGATACTTTAAATCATAGAATCATAGAATAATTTGGGTTAGAAGGGACCTTTAAAGGTCATCTAGTCCAACCTCTCCTGCAATGAGGATGACATCTTCAACCAGATCAGGTTACCCAGAGCCCCATCCAGCCTGACCTTGAATGTTTCCAGGGATGAGGCATCCACCACCTCTCTGGGCAACCTGTGCCTGTGTTTCACCACCCTCATTGTAAAAAATTTCTTCCCTATATCTAGTCTAAATCTACCCTCTTTTAGTTTAAAACCGTTACCCCTTGTCCTATAACAACACGCCCAGCTAAAGTCTGCCCCATCTTTCTTATAAGCCCCGTTTAAATACTGAAGTGCCACACTAAGGTCTCCCCGGAGTCTTTTCTTCTCCAGGCTGAACACCCCAACTCTCTCAGCCTGTCCTCATGGGAGAGGTGCTCCAGCCCTCTGATCATTTTTATGGCCCTCCTCTGGACCCACTCCAACAGGTCCATGTCTTTCCTGCGCTGAGGGCTCCAGAGCTGGGTGCAGTACTCCAGGTGGGGTCTCACAAGAGATGAGTAGAGGGGCAGAATCACCTCCCTTGACCTTCTGGCCACGCTTCTTTTGATGCAGTCCAGGATACTGTTGGCTTTCTGGGCTGCGAGCGTACACTGTCAGCTCGTGCCCAACTTTTCATCCACCAGTACCCCCAAGTCCTTCTTGTCAGGGCTGCTCTTAATCCCTTCATCCCCCGGCCTGTACTGATACTGGGATTTGCCCCAACCCACATGCAGGACTCTACACTTGGCCTTGTTGAACCTCATGAGATTCACACAGGTCCGCTTCTGAATCTTTTTGAGGTCCCTCTGGATGGCATCCTGTCCCTCAGGCGTCTCAAGCACACCACTTACCTTTGAAACTATTTATCACCACCTTCTGTAGATCAAATGGAGGCAAAGGAATAATTTCCTAACTAATAAGGTCAGTGTTTGCATTAAACATTCCCTCTGCTCCATGGTAAAGCGAAGAATTCATGAATTTTCCTGACAATGTCTTCCTTCCCAAGAGTTAAAAATGTATGCTGTTTTCTCCTCTTGTTGCTCATGGGCCCATCTCCTCTCCAGCTTGTCTTACTTTTTGTAAATGAAAGCTATCTTATTCCACATTGAGCTAAAATCGATTTCTTGTTTACCAGTTCTATTCTTACATACAAATGTGTGTATCTGTAATGATATAGATATGGAGATATATATATATGTATGTGCATATTTGTAAATATATAGCTTTACATGTATGTATGCATATATTTACTTGCATATATACTCATATAAATTCTTCTGTTGTCCTGTTTTTCTTTTCTAAACTCTCATTTGTACAGTTTGTCCCATATTAATCATTCTTTATTGGATCTTTCTGCTCTGGATGTCAATTTAATTGTGCTGCAGTCTGTATTATTCGCTGTGTGATGTAAGTACATCATCATTTTCTGAACTAATCTGAGAGCTGAGAAAGTCCTCTTTTCTGGTGCTTGCTGTCCAAAGGAATGATCGTTTGAGGTACAGAAAATAACTTTTCTGTGTTGTTGCTCTTTCAGATCAGTTAATTGATTCCAAATAGCAGAAATCATATAATATTATTTTTTTATCAACCTCATTTGTCTGGATGTGTGCACTATGCCTTTTGTGTGCTTGGGCGTTTTTATTCAATAGGTGACTAATGGTACATTTGTACTTATACAAATCTTTTGTGTGGTCTTCTTCTAGTCATATTTTTTAACTCAGACTCACTGAAATTTTATCAGTATTATTTATTTATATGTATATGTAATGTTATATATTATATTATGGAGATCTGTGACTTAAAATATGATTCCTATTTGATTTAGAAGTAGGTATTATAGTACCTTATTGATTTTTGTCATTGACATTTGTCATTGACTATGGTATATTAAGGTCTTCCATTCTCAGATGTTATGGCACCCTGAGTTTGAAATTTTCTGTATTAGAAAACTGACCTTTTATTTGAGGTTGTTTGATCAAGGGTTTATAGTGAAAGGCTGTGAATGTGGAGACTACTTTAAATACATAATCACTTTTTGTTCAAACTTCATTGGTGGGGAGAAAAAAAGTCAAATATCAGGTTGACAATTTTTCTTAATTTACTGTGAGAAGGTGCTAAGCAAGCAGATAAAATGTCTATACTCTCTACCACTAAAAATTAATAGAACGGATTTTTTAATTTTTTTTTATTTAAAATGTAGTTGCAATCACAAAATTCTCTTATGAGATTAACAGCACTGAAACTGAATGTGTGAATATTCATCTTCTTTGGTTATGAAGCTTTACTAGCAAAGGTGAGAAAAAAATACTTGGAAGTAAAGAGGGTTATCCTTGTAGATTTATCAGCTCCACTTGTCATGCTGAACATCCATGTGCACTTTTAATTTTCTTCTGCATGGTAGCTTTCCTGCACATGAGGGTCTCTAAATATTACCAGCCCAGAGAATAAGCACCCCCTTCTGGGATACACTTATGACATTCCAGCATATATTGTTGTCACATGAAATAATTTCATATAATGAAATTCACAATGAAATTACAGATGAAATTAATTACTTCGTGTGCCATAGACACCAGTTGAAATTAAATAACTTCTGAATAAAAAGAAATCTATCTTTTTTTAAAAGAAAATCCAATAATAGCAAGTTGCCCTTGTCATGTGCTCAGAAACAGGGTGTTTTTCTCCCTTGCTCAATCCCGAAGTTTTTTAATTGCTTTACCTGCCATTCTTAAGTCACTTAAGTTACTGAAATATACTCCAGGCAATCCTTTGCTTTCAGATCAAGAGAGCTGATAACCAATATGAACGTCACTCTAGGTTTTTTTCACATCATCACACGTTTAAAAGACAGCTATTACTTCAAGTACCAATTCTCTAGTACTTAATTTTCCAAACATCTATACTATATGTTGGTTGTTTGGCTAGCTAACCATTTCTGTCTCTTTTAGGCAGCTAAATCATTAGCTTCAACTGGTATCTTTCACTGATACAGACTTAAAAGCAACACATGGCTAATTTGGTACCTAAATATGCATTTAGTGCTTAATTTTGATCTCTCAAGTTTGAAAACTGTAATCTAAATGACTTTGCCAGCCTCATCTTGTGATAACTGTTATCTTTTGGGCTTACTAGAATTAAACTAGGAAGGAAAAAACCTGCCTCTGATATTGCTATGTGATAAGTACTGACCTGTCGTCTTGACTCTCTAATTGCGACTGGTAACTGTGCGTAAATCAATGTCATAACTGAAACTAGTGTCTAGGGGAAATCCCGATGTCTTGAAAGATAATGAGAGTTTTGCCCTTTTTATTTCTTGTGGGTATTAACAGTTCATGCTGACTCTCTGAAATGGAGATATAGGCATAGTTGCCGCCTTCAAAAAATGGCCAAGAGCCCACACCGCGTCTTCATTCTCATGGTGATTTTGTGTGAAGCCAGGTTCTGGCATCACCTGCTCAAATGCAGATCATGGACTAAATTTTTCAAAATGCCATTAACCACATCAGGAATGTCTTCTCTTTACTACGTTGGACAACCCTGAGAATTGCCGGATGACTTGCTTTAGGGACCAGTGACTTAAAGAGCTGATCATCATCTTCAGCTCAGCTTGATTCTCACTAAATTATCTATAAAATTTTGATACAAGCAAAGATGGGGAAAATGTTTTGGCTATGATGTTATACATCACTGTGTTCAAACAGAAAAATTTGCATTCATGAAAAATTCCATGTAAAACATTACAGGATTACAGTAGACCACAAAAGTCAAGTAATAAGCTCTCATTCTTACATTGAAATTGGTATATGCAATTTTCTATTAATATTTTCTCACTAATGTTTTTAATGAAAAGATATTTTTAAAAGCAAGCAGAGAACAAACAAGATGATTTTTCAAAGTGTTGCCAGTATGCTTCTGACTCCATCTTGCAGTAATTTAGTTTTCTAAATAATTACAGTTGATGTACTCTTTGGAGCAAATCCCTGCAGAGAACAATGGGGTTGATTGTTTTGTTGACTGCAATTGTTTTATGTGTGGGTTGTTTCTCAAACCTCAGTGTTGGGCAGGGAAAGGAGTGGTTCAGAGAAGTCCCTCTAATGAATGGGTAACAGATGACTGTAAACCACAGGTATTAGACCTTTTCAGCATGGAGCTTCAGTGACTCAAAATGTTAAAAAAGAGACAGAAGAAAAACTGTGAACACATCCTAAAAGCTCAATGAACTCATTGTCTCAAATTGGGTAATTTGTGGCCAACCTCAGTTTGGATTTTTGACGTTTTTGGAAATGTGGTTGACTTTGCAATGCACAAATAACTATACAATCTAATATCAAATGTATTTTGCCATTTTGCAGAAGGTATGACGGGCTATGGGGCTTATCAATAACACAGAGTCACAGGATATACGATGATAGTTGCAACATGTGCAGGTTTTTAACCATTATTTCAAGTAGCAAACAATACTTGATAAGACAATAAAAAATAATAAAAATAAGGAGGACCACATTGCAACAAAATAGTTGCCTTAAATACATTCACTCCCATTAACAGCTGTACAAATCTGTCCTGGTTTGAGGTAAAACAGAACCAACTTTCTGTCCAGTAACTTTACTTCTTAGCTAGGACTCTTCTAACTCTCTGAAATTAACAGCATGTTGTGCCAAAAACAGTTCGTTCTCAGAGTGATAAGACCAATGTTTACAGTTTGTGCCAAGGAACGGTACGCAGAGAGGCTCTTGCTTATACTTATTGCTGTAACAACCAAGGTCAGCTAATTTTGTTATTTGCCCTGTTGGAGGGTCGGAAGAAGAAAAGTGTAGAGGGGCCCCACCTGCAGGGAGGAGCGGACAGGACAGGTGACCAAAAATTGACCAACAGGGTATTCCATCCCATCTGCCCCATGCTCAGTATAAAAGCCAAGGGATCAAAGGGTCAGGCTCTTTTCTTCAATGGCCAACATCCAAGGAGGACCCTGCCCATTCATCTGCCTTTGATCCCAGTCCATGTGTTCCTGAATCCAGCTCTGGAATCCAGTTCCCACCCATCGCTGAGTCCAGCCTGGGACTTTCCCCAGTGCCTGCCGGTGACGTTGTCTTATTTCATTAGAGTATCTATTTCATTATTTCCTTTTTATTTTATTAATAATATTTCATTAAAGTAGTTTAGTTTCTTCTAAACTCATAAATCTCTTTATCTCTCCTCCTCTTCTTGGTGTGCGAGAGGTGGGGGAGAGCATCTGTCTCCAGCCATTGGCCAATTTGTCCAAAACCACAACAAAATCCTACCCCTTTTGCTTGATTTTCATGCAGCATCTCCTGACTGCCGTAACAATTCCTCACATGCTAAACTATCTAATGAAATTCATGCAGTTCAGCATGATTACAGAACAGCTAATCCAAATATAGTTCTAAGAAATAAGGTATCTTCTTTAGCCAAGTCTTCCCTGCACAAAATAAAATAGAAAACTTTATAGTCACTGCTACTGGTTGACAATTTTAGTGGAAATACAGAATTACAGAATGGTTCAGGTTGGAAGACACCTTAAAGATCATCTAGTTCCAACCCCCTGCCATGGGCAGGGACACCTCCCACTAGACCAGGCTGCTCAAATCCTCATCCAGCCTGGCCTTGAACACCTCCAGGGATGGGGCATCCACAGCTTCTCTGGGCAACCTGTTCCAGTGCCTCACCACCCTCACAGTAAACAATTTCTTCCTGATATCCAATCTAAATCTATCCTCTCTCAGTTTGAAGCCGTTACCCCATGTCCTATCATTACACTTCCTGATAAAGAGTCCCTCCCCATATTTATTGTATATAAATACAATTATATAGCAAAACATCCCTGGGATGCTACCCACATTTTGGTACTTTGTTCACAACTTTAAATTAGCTAGTTTCTACTGTGAAATCTTATTTCTTTGGCAAGCATGTATATTTCATTCTACTAGAGTCAAAGGCAAATCTCAGATTAAAATATATGGGATATTTGTCCCATTTTGTGCCTGGGAGTGGAGGCAAGCTAACAACTAGAAGATCCACACAGTACATTATGCTTTACCCGTCTTTCAGGCCTTGAGAACCTCATGAGACCAGGAATCCATAAAAATGCCATATCTTATTAGCACACCTGTATGTGCAAAATTACTTATTTTCTTTTTTATACATTAAATTTGGGCGATATTGATATGAAATGTCACTTCAAAAATCAAGGTAATTTATTTTACAAATGTTGAAACAAAATCTAGGACTTTACATTCTTTTCCTTCCTCTAAAGCTGCAATTTTCATCAAATAAACAATGAGCCCAAAGAAACCCTTCTCAGTATCTAACATCTAATATCTGCGTCAATCACAGAAAACCCTCTTGTGGTTCTTTGCGTGGAAGCAAGCGTACTCTATCCCCCTCCTAGCTTCAGTGATTAATGAAGTGACTAAAACGTTCAAACATTTTAAGGAATTTGGACACCTAATCTCCAGTTATTTTAAGTCAACTGATATGTCCATGAGGGAGCTTTCAGTTCCCTACATGGCCATAACTTGCACATGATCCTTTCCATATTTTTTTTTATTTCTTTTCCCTGTGAAAACAGAAAGACTAATACCTGGAGAAAACAGCAGGATTTTTACTGCACTGTTTGAAAGGCTGCAGCACTACAAGTGTTTCTTTTCTGCTTTTCTCTGTTACTGGCTAATAATTGATCAGTGGCAGTTTCTGTCCCAGTCTCTATTTGCCTGGCTGCTATTCTCCTGACCACTTTCCAGGGACTCTGAAGTGCACTGTAAAATGTCTGCAGGTGGGCTTTACTGTTCATCTGAAGAATTACCCTAATTTTCTTTACTGCAGATCACACAGCCATTTATTTTTACAGATCTGGGCTTTGGTTTCCATCTTCTGCATTCTCTTGTTGTTCACAGTACATCAGTGGTGACTTCTGCACCTGGACTCACAGTGCTATGATTGACATTCTCTCTAGCGGACCTGTTACTCCCAATCCAGAAGGACTATATCACAGATTAGCTCCATGGATTAGAAGCCCACATGGACTCATGAATTCACTTCAGTAACACAGACAGGTCTTCTCTGTTGCATTTTTTAAGTCTATCTACACAAAATATACTAAGGCATCTCTTTGCCTCTGTTGATGAGTATCTGGCAGGGTGACCAGGCAACACTGGGAGCTTTGTATACTGTTTTGCCTTTATGACATATAGGGTTTACGCATCAGCATTGTTCATACTGCTGTTGAGTGGCTGTTGAGCAGTATTTAATATTAGGGCAGTAATCAATGTTAGCATTTGAATTTCAAAGTAGATTAAAAATGACTGTCATAGTATCCTGCTGGATGACGATGTGCCGTTATTTCCCTGGGAGTTACAGAGGTTCACAATTTCCAGAATAAACTTGGCTTGTGCAATCATATGTCATAGAAAATTCACACTTTGCTGTGTATAGCTGTATTTTCTTAATGCAGTTGCAGCCATTCTCTTCGCTAGGTACCAATTAGAAGTACAATGCCCATGGCAGCAGGGTTAGGTCCACACCATCAGTTTGGGGAACCGAGCAGCACAAGCAGAGATTCTGCAGGTCTCTGGCTGGCAGGAGAACACAGCAGTTGCTTCTTCTTTCAGCCACTATATCACCCCTGCTTAGTTGGCCACCACAGGGGTAAGGCATTTGGATCCCCGTCTGTCTGTTGCTCCTTCTGAGTTGCCATATGCACTTTATATATAGGGTTAGCATCCTAATTCTTGGCCTCCTTCCTTTTTCTTCCACTTTCCCCTTCCTTTTCTTCCCCTGTACCTTACATCCCCACAAAGCCATACAGGGGCCTGCCTTACATGAATATTATATCATTACCTTAAAATTATTTCCCTTTGGAATTATTATGCTGTTAATTCTTACATCCTGTAATTTACAATAAAATAATGCTCTAACTCCTGAATCTTTAAACAAAAGGGATATCAGTGCTCTGCAGAGAAGGGCTGTTGGAAGCAGAAATAGAAACTCCCCATCCTAAATCTTAATTACAAATTTTATTTGTACAACGTGGAGTAAGATTTCACTAGTCCTTTATTTGTTCAGAATCTCTTTATGCAGATTTTCACAGCAAATTAATTGGTATAACACAGGAGGATTTTGCTACAGTTGTGACTAGACTAATGTCATTTTGGATAATCTTCATAATGTCTAAAACTTCAATATCTCCCTGAACAGAAGCAGCAGCAGGAAAAAAAGAAACTTCTCTTCCCAGCGGCTTATGGAGTTATTCGCACTGGTCATATTAAGCACTGCAAATAATTTATTTGGTGAAATCAGCCCTTCCTGTTCAAGAGATCAGAAAACAAAACTTTCATGTCTATGGTCTTGTGTTTAGGACACTCTCCCAGCAGGGAAGAATGGGACAAAAAGGTGCAAAGAGAGGTAAAAATGAGAACTGCACCATTTGGCAAAGCATTTGACAAAGAATATACTGTAAACAGATGTTACAGTCTGGATCAGTTACATATCAAGCAGTTCATAGAGTGAGCATTCGTACTAAGAACTCATTTGATGGCTTACGGCACACATTCTGTTCACTAATTAGGTAACGTAACCTTTACCAATTAACTCCACTTTCAGCTGAATTAAATAATTGGCAGCAAAAGGACCTTTACCAACATTTTAAAACCGCTAGGCTATATTGTGACTGGGTTCTGTAGGAAGGTTTCAGCTGTTTTTGATTTTATTAGTTGCAGATATCTAGTTAGAGGAGCTATCAATTTCATGGTCTATCCTGCTTTGAGCACAAGGTTGGATTAGCATCCTCCTAAGGTTCCTTCTAACCTGAATTATCCCATGATACTATGACCCTGTAACAGAGTATTATTATATTATAGTTACTGTAGAATAGACTAATAATATATTTTTATATAAAGATATATATTACAACAGTTACCATCCTATATTCATGTTTTTCTGACTGTTGTTCAGAGATTCTGCAGCATTCATGAAACACAGCGAAGAAAAGTAAGCCTTTAATCAGCAGACTTATTTGCCTGTACAAGGGTCCTTATCCATACTGAGAATTTGTTAGAGGCCTGCAACGAGGTTTAAAAATGATGAATTATATCAGTCTTGTAGCTTTTAAAAGTAATCTCTGATAATTGCTTGAGGATTTAAATAGCTTGTTAGGATATCAAGATTTTTAGAAACTGGAAATAACCTTCTGCACCCAAACACTGCAGTATCATTTATTTTTAAATATACATAATTGAGGTCCTCATGAGAAGAGCTCTGCCTACTGGGAGCTTCTCAGTCCCTCTGAGATTGATGGCTAAGCAAGACATTTACTGAAAATTAAGTCTAAATCATCAAGCCTTTTTTAGAAATTGTTTCAACATTGGCCTCTCATGCCTATCTATTACTGATTATTTGGCTCAAGCAATTTTTGTCTTTGAGAGGGAACGTTGATACTGTAATTTTAGTCAGAGAGTTCCGAAGCACTGCATTTCTTTTCAAGCCTACAAAGAAGCTAGCTGCTTTTTTTTTTTCTTTTCTTTTTTTTCCTTTCCAATCTAAAAAAAGCTATTCATCTTTTCCTTTTCTCTTCTGGCCCATCTCTTCTGCGGTAGCTGCAGCAACTGGGCTGAAGTTAGAAGAATTCAGCTAACAGAGTTCAACAGGTTTATGGTGTTAACAACAGGAAACCACCGCACTAATCTGCAGATTGCCTGCCTCCACATACAGGGCTATTCATGAATTCGTGCTGCTGTTTTCCTGCGTTTCAGAACTTCCATTGTTTTATATGGGAGCTTGGAGGCTGGTTTAATTAAAGTGATCTGAATAGAAGTACAGTATGCCAGATGTACATTATAAATATAGAGCAGGTTATGTAATGGTAAGCCATCAGGAAATATATGGGAATGGTTTGTGATAACTCATTGTTAACTAAATATAAATCCTAATTTATTTCACTGTTTTAAACTTACTACCTTTTTTTAACTAGCACAAATGAACTTTCTTTGTATTTTTATTTTTTCCCTTTTTTACTACAGCTTTCCCGTGGGGAAAGTCTGCTTCAGATTAGTTCATTCTGGTGAACAGGTACTATTCAGTGTGAATCAGGACTGTGGCATTCGGGCTGGATCCACAGTGGGACTAAGAGAGCGTATGCTGCTGTAGTTGCTTCTGCCCATGGCAGAGGTGTCTTAAAGCTGCCATCTAATTGGCATAAAGACAGAAAGTGTTTTGTTTCAGAATTTAAATTCCCAAGGTCTTCAAAGAATAAAGACTTGCTGGAAAATATCTACTTTTCATTACATTGAGCTGCTAAACTCTATTCATCAGTTAAGTATTGCACCTCCTAATTTACTTCTGTGGCCTGATCAATGAAACATTTTCAGCAGCCTCTTGGCAGAAAAGGCAAGGATCATAGAATCATAGAACCGTGGGGTTGGAAGGGACCTCTGGAGATCATCTAGTCCAACCCCCCCTGCCAGAGCAGGGTCACCTAGAGCAGGTTGCACAGGAACGCCTCCAGGCGGGTTTTGAATGTCTCCAGAGACGGAGACTCCACCACCTCTCTGTTCCAGTGCTCTGCCACCCTCAGGGTAAAGAAGTTCCTCCTCATGTTTAGATGGAACTTTCTATGCTCCAGTTTATGCCCGTTACCTCTTGTCTTGTCGCTGGGCACCACTGAAAACAGCCTGTCCCCATCCTCCTGACACTCACCCTTTAAGTATTTATAAGTGTTGATAAGGTCCCCCCTCAGCCGTCTTTTTTCCAGACTGAAGAGACCCAAATCCCTCAGCCTTTCTTCATAAGAGAGGTGTTCCTGTCCCCTAATCATCTTGGTAGCCCTTTGCTGCACCCTCTCCAGCAGTTCCCTGTCCCTCTTGAACCGGGGAGCCCGGAACTGGACACAGTACTCCAGACGTGGCCTCACCAGGGCAGAGTAGAGGGGGAGGATGACCTCCCTCCACCTGCTTGCCGCACTCTTCTTGATACAGCCCAGGATGCCATTGGCCTTCTTGGCCGTGAGGGCACATTGCTGGCTCATGGTCATCCTGTTGTCCACCAGGACTCCCAGGTCTCTTTCCACCGAGCTGCTCTCCAGCAGGTCAGCCCCAACCTGTACTGGTGCATGGGGTTATTCCTCCCCAGGTGCAGCTCCCTACTCTTGCCCTTGTTGAATTTCATAAGGTTCCTCTCTGCCCAAATCTCCAACCTGCCTAGGTCTTTCTGTATGGAAGCACAGCCTTCGGGTGTGTCAGCCACCCCCTGCCCCCAGCTTGTGAAGTTCTTAGTCTTACCTCTTTTCATCCTATTCTTTCTTTGCTGGAGCACCCTGAACGGAACACTGTAGTTCCCTTTTCACTTCCCCTTAGTGAAACACCAGTGGTAGCCCCCGGTGCCTGCGTTCAGAGGAAGACTGCCCCTTCGTCTCACAGGCAAAAAGCTCTTTGTGCAACCACGATTCAGTACCTACAGCACCGGCTTTCACTGGCTTAGAATGAAGTGTATATTCTTTTACTGTGTACTTCTACCTGTATACTACCATATACACAAACCTCAACCCATAGAGTCAGTTAGCACTTAAGTCGTTAGCGCGGATACCTGTTTCACATATGATTTACATTTTTGTTTGAAAGCCCATGAGCAACTCATTTTATAGTCAACCATTTTCAGATTTTGGACTGTGCTAATTCCTAAATTATGATACTTTTTGCATTTCCTTTCAGACTATTCCACTTGACTAGCAAAGAGGCTTTAGATATTGAAATAACTTTTTATAAGCCACATTTTGTATCAAAATTGAAATATTTCTGACAAGAAATATATTCCTACATATTCATTCAGTGCTTTTCCTGTCTTTTGCCTAATTAACAGTTTCACCTGGTAGACATTTTCAAAGCTGATTGGGCAGGAGGTGTAGAGCAGACAAATCCCACTGCTTGCTAATTAATTTCTCTCTTTTTAAGATCACTAACGGAAAAATCAATGGTCATCTAGCACATGTGTTCTTTATAACCTGCCAGTGGTTTGGCATAATTTGTTGAAAGATTACCCAAACACTATTCACAAAGAAGTAATCAAAGTATCAAAAGGTCATCACAAGCAGAATAGTAAAGAATATTACAAATATTTCTCTACATTTGGAATGTTCTTTCTGAATAATTTACATTTCACGGCAAATACACATCCTAGACTCCTGCAGAAAGCTCCCTAATTTTAACCTGCCTCTCAAGGAGTTTCGGCACCAGACAGAACATCTGACTAGCCTGGGAGAATGGAAATGAGACAGAACTCCTCTAGCTTCATCACCACAACTTACCCGATGATTCCGCTTGTTGTAGTGGGTGAAACTGGAATAAACCAGAGTAATAAATCAGCCTGTCGTGTCTGAATTGTCTCTCTAAATCCACAACAGGACTGGATGTGACTCAAAGTATGAGCCAATGGGTACGTTTGGGCAGTGATTTTCAAGTTTTGGATGTCTGTCTACATCATCACCCACACATCTGGTGCTGCTTGCTGCAGGAGATTTTGATGAATCATTTCAAATAATTTTCATGAGCTTTGGAAAACTGGACAGGGCTTCTGAAATTAGGCATAAAAGCTTGCATTTATTTACATACGGTCTTCTAATGCTACATATGTTCAAATTGCTTGGAAGCCTCAACATATCTTTATGTCCTTTTTCTTTTTTCTGAATCATTTCAGTTATAACGAAAGAAATGTCCCCATCCCATTGATCTGTTATAAGAGATACAATGTAAGTTATCTTAAAGTCTTCTACAAGCATTGCTGTTCTTCTTGATTCCTCACCAGCACCGAGCAAAAAGGGAGCAAATGATGAATTTGGTATTCACAACATTATAAAGGCGCAGTTTCAGTCATGACTCAAAGCAGCTGGGAGGTGGGTTGGAACAGCTCTGCCAACACAGGCAGCCCCCAGCTACAGCAGCCAAATTTTAAGGGTCTTGAGAAATGGGGAATGATGGCCAAGCTGGTCAGAGGATGGGCTATTTCAGCATGTTTCTTCTGCAGCCTGAAGCCTTTGCCCATGCTGATATGAACCCCCCAGTGGTTATTTGCACCAGTCTTTCCCAGATGGATCTCTCTTGGAAAATCTGCAGGTAACACCACTTGCTGCCCACACTCTTGATTTTGATAACTTGAACAGGTTTAAGTACAGCCACCTCCAGAGGTTACATGTTGCAGTCACCAGCTCTGGGCTTGCAGCGATGTTTCAGAGGTTTCTGGGAATTCATTGATGCATGCAAACATTTTGGCAGTTGCGTGGTTTAGCCTTGCTTGCCCTTCTTGTAGCTTTTTCTTCCTGGCAGTCAGTGCATTTGCGGGATGTTGCAGTGTAGGAACCTGATCATATTTATGAGACAGGAAAAGAACATCACCTTGTGCCTATATGTTGTGGCTATGGTATTCATGTGTAGTAACATATTGAAAACAAATCAGAGACTATCACTGTTCCCTGTAACAGGACACGTGGGTAGTTCTCAGTATGTGGCTTTTAGGTGCTTTATGGACCTGCAGCTGCCCAAGCAGTGTGTGAAGACAGCAGCTGACTCACACCTGCCAGACTCATTCAAATGTTGGCTTAAATATCCTGTCGTTGCAGATTAATCCCTGATTTCCTTCTGGCTGGCCAGAAAGGAAAAAAAAAACCAAAACAAAAAAAAACCAAAAGCAATATTTGGAAACTGGGAGTCACCTTCTAGGTCCTGGAAGTAGCATGCAAGAGTGTTGTGGTCATGTATGACCATGTAAGATTCTTGTATTAAAAACCAAAAAAAAAGTCAGCTACTTCCATGTTTTTATTTTTATTTTTTTTTTAAGTGGGAACTGTACTAAGCTCTCATTCTGCAAGCAGCCAGAGAAAGCACAGTCCCAGAGCTGCTGAAAATCCATGGCAAGAGCAGTCACCAGAGATGGAGACCCTTACTCCAATGCTTATTTTCTCTGTTTTAGAGAACAGACATGAATGTCCACCCTGTGGGAGTATTTTAGGCAGTGTTCTTTGCCTCACTGGGACTCTGCCATGTTACACCAGTATTTCAACATTCACTGAGACCAACAGAAAAGCTGTTGACTCCACAGCCTTGTAAATTGGATCACTCAACTAGAATGAGAGAGACTTAGGCACTGAATCTTTGCTTTCCTGATGTTCTTTGGATCAGGTCCTGCAGAAGACCCCAGATCTTGGCTACAGCATTCCCCTGATAATGCATAGTCAAGTCTTTGCTCCTGTCATCTCAGTCTATCAGTGGCGCAGAGGCCTGCCTTGGTACTTACATACAGTTAACTTAGCAAATGAAAAAGGGAGATACATAGGCAAAAGAATTATGTTTCTAGTACTATTCAAGTAGTAGTCATAGAACAAAAGGAAATGGCCTCAAGGTGTGCCAGGGGAGGTTTAGATTGGATATTGGGAAAAATTCTTAACCAAAAGGGTTGTCAAGCATTGGAACAGGCTGCCCAGGGAAACAGTTGAGTCACCATCCCTGGAGGTATTTAAAAGACATGTAGATGTGGCAGTGTTAGGTTTACGGTTGGACTCGATGATCTTAAGGGTCTTTTCCAACCTAAATCATTCAGCCTGGAGAAGAGGAGGCTCCAGGGAGACTGTAGCAGCCTTCCAGTACCTAAAGGGGGCCTACAGGAGAGATGGGGAGGGACTCTTTATCAGGGAGTGCAGTGATAGGACAAGGGGTAACAGTTTTAAACTGAAAGAGGGGAGATTTAGATTGGGTATTAGGAAGAAATTCTTTACTGTGAGGTGGTGAGGCACTGGAACAAGTTGCCCAGAGAAGTTGTGGATGCCCCATCCCTGGAAGTGTTCAAGGCCAGGCTGGATGGGGCTTTGAGCAGCCTGGTCTAGCGGGAGGTGTCCCTGCCCAGGGCAGGGGGGTTGGAACTAGATGAATCTTTAAGGTCCCTTCCCACCCAAACCATCCTATGATTCTATGATTCCATGATTCGATTTTGTTCTTACAGAGCTTGGTGTTCAAGATACCATAAGTTTTTGGAGCAATTTATACTTACTGCATTGTTAATAATTGGAGAAAAAAAAAAAAACAATAAAGAAAAAGGAAGTAGTTGTGGTTGTACCCCCAGCACTGTCCACTATATCATATGATTTCATAGTCTCATGTCTCATGTACGTTCCGCACAGAGGGAGGGCAGCCTATGAGAAGTACCTTGAGGGGATGATTAGTGTTAAGTGTATATATCTAACATACACATGCTTTGGGTTCCTAAGAAAACTCAGCAAGACCACAGCCTTATCACACATGTCATCATTTGAAATTGACAGGCACACAACTCCTCTTATAATTAGAAGCTTTGAATGTTAATTTCCCAAATTCCCACATCATCAGGAGGATGAAATTTAATCTCCGCATATGTCACAGTGGACTGAGCCAGGGATTTGATATGTTAGGAGAATTCTGGACCTTGTGTATGTTTAGGCGGAAGGAAATAGCAACATTTCAGTGTTTGCTTGCCCCTCAGGGAAGGGTTTATATAAAGAGTGTTTCAGTAGCCAGGGTCATTTTTGAAACAGACAGGGCATTGCTTTTTTTAAGGTCACGGCACCTAGCAAGACCCCATAGATAGCAGTGAGGAACAAAGGATCACTAGAACAAGTCAAAGAAGTGGTCAGTGGTGGATGCTGCAAAACCTGAGACAGGAAAACAATGAGCTGGTGGGATACCAAATTTGGGTAAAAACCTGTTGCCTGAGAAACGATCGAACTTCTAGTTGTCTGTGTGAAAGTGAGGATGGCAGATTTCAGTAGAAGCAAAAATGAGGGAATGACTGCAAATGAAAAGACAGTTTTTGAGTCCATAATCAGAAACTGCTGTCACATTGAAAAGAAAAAATCCCGAAAAATTTGAGTTCGTATTACCAACTTTTAAAAAACTCTAATAAGGTGAACTTTTTGCAGTTTATCCAGGGGAAAAAATTAGTCATTTTCACTAACTTTCCAGGGGAAAGCAAGAATGGATATTTAACCTGCACCTTGTCAACTCTCCCCACAGAAATTATCTTTCTTCTTTGGGGAGTGAGTACTCCGCAGTGGTAAATGACCGTGCTATCTTTTTCCACAGTCCCATATGTGAAATAGCTACTTTTTTGTCCATGATTAATGAGATAAGTTCATATAAAGGTTATGTGTTTAACTAAACCTCAGCAGCAGAATTATGAAACACACATTTAATATTTTTTTTCATCAGAAGCTACATGCTGTTCTAATTTTCTGATTGCCAAATTATGTCATCCAGCTAAAGAGTTTTTTTGTTGATATTCAGGACTACAGAGATGTCTTATTTAAATAGCAAGATAGAGAGAAACTATTAATAAGAAGGAAAAACAATGATCTAAACTACAAAATATGGTTATCAGACATTGCCAATAAATCCCACCATTAAGTGAATAAATATGATCTGAGACTACCCACAGCATTCTTATATGCAAGACCACAGTTAAATTAATAAATCTCCTACTGGTATAGATTTACTGCATAAACAGGCAGTAGGCTAGAGAGGTTACACAATCTTCACCTTTTTGCTCTATTTGGGAGAAAAGTGCATGGGAAGAAACTGTTTTTATTTTTTCTTCTCATTTACTCTTTTTTTTTCTCTCTCTCACACCAATAGATATAACCCAGTCACTTCAAACTTTTGAAAGGCTTGTCAACTGATTTCATTAGTTTGGACATCTTGCTACCAGCTGCAGAATGGATACAATTAAAATATGAGGGAAGTGATAAAACTTTCCCTATAGAGACTAGAGTGCAGCACAAAGGAATCAACCGAGGGGTTTGTGATAATAATTTTGGCTTATGCCTGCACTGCAGTCTGCAAGGCTGCGCAGAGCTACTAGGGCAAGATTTATATGAAGCTATTGAGCCATGGCAGTACCAAGCCCGGTGCGGGCAAGGTGATCGCAGCTCTCCCAGCTGGGTCCTTTCTCACTTCACCTGTTGTCTCTTACTAGTGGGATATTTCTGGAAGGACTTCAGTAGGGTTTTCAAGGTTTGTCTTTGTACCAGAACACAGGAAAAATGTGTTTGGGTTGCTGATTGTCCCATGCAATCCAGAGTCAATGCTTGGGAATGGGGAAGAAGGGTCACTGAAGAGCATCCCATTGTCACTCCGACAAAATGTAATGAGAGCTGAACTGACTAGGAAGAACAGAAAAACTTGAAGATAATACGAAATTTTCAACCATGAGTCCTTTGGTTTTAACCAAAGAATACTTCCTCTTTCAGGAGTGATAAAAAGAGCTGTAAGAGTACAAACACAGCAATGACAGGTTCAATTTTTCACATTTTAGAAAATGTTTGAATTTCTGTTGTGCCTGTAGAAATATTTGTGATAAGGCCACAATTTCTTTACTCTAATTCAAAAAGGATAAAGATAAGAAACTATGTGGGTCCAGAGGAGGGTCACAAAAATGGTCAGAGGGCTGGAACACCTCCCCTATGAAGAAAGGCTCAGTTGGGGTTGTTTAGCCTGGAGAAGAAAAGACTCCAGGGAGACCTTATTATGACCTTTAAATATATAAAGGGGGCTTATATAGACAGAGAAAGAATGACACGGAGAGAGGACTATAATGATAGGATAAGGGGCAACAGTTTTCAAGTGAAAGTGAGTAGATTTAGATTGGACATAAGGAAGACATTTTTTATGATGAAGGTGGTGAGACACTGAACAGGTTGCCCAGACGAGTTGTGGATGCCCCATCATTGGAAGTGTTCAAGGTCCGTTTGGATGGGTCTTTGAGCAACCCGGTCTAGTGAAAGATGTCCCTGCCCATGGCGGGGGGGTTGGAACTAGATGGTTGGGGGGGGCGCTTTTGACACTTAACAATTCTGGCTATTCAGCATGAAGACCTAGCCATAAAAATCAGAAAGAAAAGGTCTTTGAAATACTATGTTGTGCACTGTCTTATAGCTTGCATGTAATGTGCTAAGTAAGTCAATGTGCTGAATTTTTTTTAATTACTGCCTTTCCAGGTGTGAAGTTAAATTGCGTTACAAACCATTTTTTCTTTGCAGGTCCATGTATCTAAACCTAAATCTCAACTGGAATTGGGCAATTGAAACTATTTGCAATATGTCATAGAAACTTCACAGAATAACAGCCTTAAAACAAAATGTAGAATTTAAAAGGATGTCATCCAAGTAGCTTATCATTCCTCAGAATATTTTCAAAAAGGCATGCTTACTCCTCTGAACATACCAGGCAGCTTCATACAAAATATTCTGTAAACCTGTAGACATTGTATTGAATTGACCAGAGCTAGAAATATCCAGCTCAGCATCTTCACAAAAGCAGGAGAATTAACAATTAAGGCAAGGGCAAAGAGTGAGATGTATGATAGTTAACTCATGTCTTGACTACAAAAACATCAGCAGGTAGAAACATTAAGAACACAATTCCATACATATATAAAATCTTAAATATCGATTTCATTGGTCGTTAAACATTGATAATTCTTGAATGATTTGTCTAGCTTCCCTTGTCAGTCCCTAGTCTACTCATTGAGTATGAAATCAGAAGAAAAACAGCAAAAATAGACAATACACAAGAGCTTAACTTGACAACAGGACTATTCCTATGCATAAAACTATTATAACTTCTATTAAGCACCTAGAATTATTATAGAAACACAGGATTATGGATTAACTCAGGGCATGTGTGAAAATAATAATGCAATGGTCTGTTATTTTCAAAATAAGAGAAAGCCAAATAAGATTATAGATAAAATCTTTTATACATTAAAAACAAAATAAAAAAATCAAAACATTTGAAAAATGTCATATTAACTAATGGAGTAATGAAATTGATTAAGTTTCAAACAAATTCCCAAGAAATGTAAATAATCCTTATTCATACTGCTATCTATTCTAAGTGCATTTACGCAGGAAGCATCATAAAGAACTAATCTTGTGTGATTACTGCAGTAAACATGGCTGAAGATCACTGTGGGTGCGGATTTTTAATTTTATACAACAAAATGTTGAAATACTAAGTTCTTCATGTGAAAAATGAAAGAAGAAAACAGAAAAAAAAATATCCGAGATTAATCTCACTTTGCCAACTCGTTTTAGCATAAATAAAAATTCAAGTGTGGCTAAGGGATTCTGTGCTTGGTGTTACAGAGCAGAAAGAACTTGTTATGACCCATACATTAATTTACCCTTTTAAATATATCTATATTTTTAATAAAAAATTACAAATTTCTGTTGTTGTACACAGGCACATTTTAAGAGATAAATGTTCAAGCAATTTCACTTGAAACTTGATTGAGACATTTTAAAGGAAAGGAGAGGGGTTTAAACCGCTAGGTTGGATTAATGTAAATTGATTTGTCCAAGGTTATTTGTTTAGATAATAGAGGTAATAGAAGGAAGGCCCCGGGTCTCACAGAAGTGATGCTCTGAGACGTCCCATCCTGTCATCATGCTCAAAGCAGGTTCACAACAGGGCATACTCCATTTAGGCAGGGAAAATTCAATTAGGATCATTCTGTGGACTCAGAGATCCCAGTGGGGATGAGGATAGGCAATATTCAGATTTCATTGTCTCACAACAATATATGCCAATGAAAGAAATTTTTTGCCCTGCCTTGCGCTCCCCCTTGTGTTTTCCCAACGTCTGTTAATAGGGTTTTGCTATCAGAGAAAATGACATGCTAATTGTTTATGGTATATTTTATTAATTACACTTAAAATAATAAAAACTGGCAATAATTAACTGATATCAACAGTGGAAAAAAAATTGCCAACCCTATCCAAAATTATTATTTTGTCACTGCATAACCACTAGAATTAAAAAAACATTCAGCATATACCAAAATACAAAGTAATTTAGGAAGAAAGATTAAAAAAAAAACAAAAAACAACTAAATAGTTTCTGAGATCAGATATAATTTTTCCTGCAGTGTACTGTCAACTAAGTATGTATGTCAGCACAGGTCTGAAAGCCATAGCAAAAACTTGGGAAAGCTGGGAAACGCTTTAAGAAGACTTCATCATTTTAAACATGCAAATACTGGAGTTGCCAACCCTAAAATTTCAAAATTGTGAACGAGAAATCTAAAATCATAAGGTTGAATAAAGCACTGGTTAAATGTGAGACTGTTTGATCTGTCCTTTTGATTTTCAATGTCTCCTTACCCTCCACACTATGGAAGTGTCACAGTTACAGAGGTGTCAGTTGTCCAAAACATAAGTAAGCTGATTCTGGCCCACACAGGAAGAGTTGCTACAGCCCAATGATAACTTCATCCAGCCTCTCCCCAATGCTGATTAATCGGTCATTACTCCTCAGCCACACACATACTAGTTTCTTACCCATAATTCTTTCCTACCACTGAAGTGTTAGTGGAGAAGGGTCTATACTTTTCTTGCAGCAGTTTTCGTTGATTCCTTTTCCACAAAAGCAGCAAAGGTATGAATTCAGACATCCGTCCTTGAGGTAGAACTGAAATTCATGTGAATCCTATTAGCTGCATGCTAGACTTCCGTGGAGAGTTGAAACACCATACTGAACACAACAGATGAAAATTAAAAACACAAAGACGAAGAAAGGGCTTGAAGGACGATGTCCAAAAGGCATTACATTGATAAACCCTATTTTAAACACATCAGGAGGAAGAAACTTGCCAAAGCACCTGTAGGGCCAGTAAGTAACCGAGACGTACAAGGAATATTCAGAGAAGATAGTTATAGTAGGAAAACTCAACAAGCATTTTCCATCTCTTTTCCCTGTGGAGAAGCATAGGAAGGATTCTCCAAAAGATCACTTCTCTGTGCAGGACTTATCAGAGGGTCTTGCTCAGGCTGAACTGCTGGAAGGATGTGAAACAAAAAGTCCAAATGAAAAAATTCTCATCGGAATGATCTGATACATGCTGCAGAGTTCAAGGAACTCAGGTCTTAAGTCTTGCTTCACAGAGATACTGGAGTCCTTTACAAGAACAAGGATGATCACATAAGGATAAGGAAATCTGGAGAATATAATCTATCCAACTTCCAAATGCTCTAAAAGATGCCAAAGAAAAGAAACTGCTATGGGGCAATGTGAAGACATTAAAGTGCATAAGTAATAGGTTAAATAATAGGAATAAGATAGTAAAAGGAAGTAGATAGCATAAGAGAAATAACTGCACTTTCATCATATGCATAGTTAGCAAGTTTATAATTCAGTTATAAAAAAGATTATTATTAAAATTAATCTCTAATATGCCCTCTCTGCCTCACCATTAACACATCCCATTGTTTTTCAAAAAGTCATTGGTGTTACCTTAGACTTGCTTAGCTCTATTGATTTACCCTTGGGGAGGACTTCTAAAACACACCAACATACATTCTGCTCTGTAATTTAAATGCTGTCAAGCTCTAGGAAGCCACCTTAGCTTCTCTGGTAGGAGTCTGCACTTGTGATAAAGGCAGGAGCCTTTACTGTATAGGTTTCATTCCTGGATGTTGGGTCAATGTCTAAAAAGAACAGAGATGTAGCAGACAGATAACATTTCGTTTCTGTCAGTCTATTGGACCAGCTGCCTGCATAGCAGACTTCAGCAGATAAAGAAAACAGTTCTTGTCTATTGCATTTTAATTATCTGGGAACTGAGAACTGGTCAATATCTTCACTCTGCAGCTTTCCATCCCTCCATCCACACTTGCTCAATTCACAAGTTGCTACTAGACCTGTTTTCCTCTCCTCTGCTTCCGTTTTGGAATCTCATTCTGAAACACATATCTCTTGCTTTAGCAGTGCCAGCCTTTGCAAAGATTGATAATTATATGGAAAGACCTTAATTTTGATATTCAGTACACAGCTAACTGCAGATCTTTTTTTTCCTTTGAAATTTGTGCTGTTTGAATCTCAGGTCAGTCAGACTATCGGTGCTGGAAGCAAAGATTATCATAAAATCCTAGGCTTACTCTTTATACATTGAAGACATATGCGAAAATACAAAGAGAAATACAGTTGCTTCCAACTGCTTGCAAGGAAAATTGTATTTATATATAGATGCATGTATATGTATTTGACATGTACCAATGGTGGTATGTGCATAATAGCAATTCCATGTCCTATATAGACATTTGTAATGGGTTTTTATTTGTCCCTGGAAAAATTGGTGGCTTTGAGAGTTCCACAGATGTGAATTTTGTCTGCGTAGCAGTGCATTATCCTGACTGCATGGGCAAATGTTTGCATCTGCTGGAAGGGAAAGGAACTTGTATGACAGCACAATATGGAGCTCCAAGAGAGTGGATCACTTCAAGTGAGCAGTAACACAGAGAATCAATGTAAATCATTAGAAATTTGGTCATTTCAGTAGGAAGTCAGTAGGAAGAGTGAATGAGATGACTGAAACTATTTAATTCACAGTCAAAATGAATAAAATGGGACAAAATAATGAATAGTTTAAAAGAGACATACAGGGCACCTCTGCACAGCCTTTTTCATAATACAATAGCAAGGAGATATTAAATTATCAGCTGAAGATAATTTTAAGTATGACAAATTTGAAGATGAAAAATGGTATTATATTTCCATGCCATATCATTAACTGATTAAACGCACCCATGTGTCAGAAGTTTCACAGGATAAAAAAAACATTTATATGAATAAGAGAATAATGATAAAATGATTTAAACCTCCATTCTTGTATACAAAAAAATCCCAATTGCTAAGTCATTTTGCTCAGCGTGAGCATTTCTCTTTTGAACATTTTCAATTGTTCATGCATTGATAAACCGGTCCTGTGTTTTTGCGTATTATTCTGAGAAAATTGTGGAGCTTGGCACTCTAGGCGCTGTAACAAATTAAGTAGGTAGACCTGGTTTTGGATCAGTTGTGGCAGTTCCTGTGTTGCATTGTTTCAGAACTCAGGAAGATGCTCTTGGGAGTTATCTGCCGCATTTTTCAGTTTGTCCCACGATGTCTGGGAGGGACGGCACTTGTTCCTCCACCTTTCCCCAAGGAACACAATTATGTTTGTGAGCCCCCAGATTTTTTGTTCTCACACATTTTTGGTTAAAGACTATCACTTGTTAAATTCATAAGACCTGCTGTGAACCTATCCCTGTCAGAGATGTAGAAGACAAAAGTGCCAAAGGAAAGAATGAAAACAACAGATGGGACACTATTGTGGAAAGGAGGAAACAGACCGCCTCCTACGTGTCCTTGTTTAGTCTAAGTAAAGTCTAAGTAAAGTCTAAGTCTAAGGTAACACCAATGACTTTTTGAAAAACAATGGGATGTGTTAATGGTGAGGCAGACAGGGCATATTAAAGATTAATTTTAATAATAATCTTTTTTATAACTGAATGATAAACAAGGTCCTCCCACGATCACCTTGCTCAATGAGTACAACATAAGATGGGGATATACTTATTGATTTACCTCACTGTGGGCACCAGTGATGCTTTTTTCTCCCCTCCCCATTAATGGTTTTGATAAAGGACAAGGAAAAGGAAGTGTGGTGTTCACCCTTTGATGAAGAATTAGAAATCAACCAGGGCTGAGGATAAGGTAAAACAGAATGCACAGCTCTTTCTACTTGTATGTGTCTCATATAGAAAGGAGAATTTCTAGAAACTCTTCGGAAACAGACACTGAATTGCATGACTGCTTTTTACTGTACAGGACAAATCTGGTGACTTAAGTGAGTTTGGTGTCCTAAGTGGTCCCTCCCAAGCCTATGGATCTTGAGCCCTTGTGTTTCTGAACATGTTTGGTCCAAATTCAATGGCCAGTTCAGATAGACTGGGGAGAAGTATTCTTCAAAATACATAGGTATTTCAGATGAAGGAGATCCTTAGTTCACTGAAGGAAGCTTTGTTTGACAGTACCATTACAACAGTATTGTTACTAGTCTGGTCTATCCAAGTAATGGTTCAGGAAAAATAATTAACCTGGTGGTGTATTGTTCTGAGCGTTTTCTTCGTTTTGAAGTTGTTTTGCAGCTACTTTTACAGTAGCATAGCAAACAGGAAAAGCTCACAGTTGATAATACTAATAATAATTTTTAACTTTATGTCAGACAAACTGAACGCGTACATCTCTTCTTTGGAACAAAAAAGAAAAAGGAGTCAGAAAGACTAGGCATGACACAAACCAACAACTTAACTCAATAACCAATATTTTTCATCTTATGTCTTAGAAAACGAGCCTGTATGACTGCCTTGCCTGTTTGTACATCTGGCAAACAATTGTCCCTCCCTCTACAATAACTTTTGAACCAATTGGCCAATTTCAGTCAAATTTAGCTTAGAGGTTAAGGTCTCAAAGGTTAATTTCCTCCAAATTTCGTGAAAAGAGACAGACACATAAAGCAAAGACAAACACCTAAGTGTCACCACTAAAAGGAAAATTGCACTCTGAGCTGCAATGGGTTTTTGACACCACAGAATCTATTTCAGATAGAAATGGAGTATAAAAGCATTATTGTTCACAAAAAAAAGTTTATCTTGAGAGTGACTTTCTATATGATTTTGAATATTGTCAATGATATGTGATCCATGACGGTTTGCATCTAATTCAGATTTTCATTCTGGATCATTTCTACAGTGAATATTGTAATTTTGTTACATTTTTGCAATGAGACATTTTTTCATCTCCTAGACAAACCAGTGTTATTCATTTTCTTAATTACAAGCAAATGATATTTGCATATTGTCAATGATATGTGATCCATGATGGATTGCACCTAATTCAGACTTTCATTCTGGATCATTTCTACAGTGAATATTATAATTTTGCTACATTTTTGCAATGAGACTTTTTTTTCATCTCCTAGACAAACCAGTGTTATTCATTTTCTTAATTAACAAATACCAGGATATCAAATAGAGAATAACTACATGATGTAGGTAGCGGGAGCTCTGGGTTCATTTCCTTTGATGAATAAATAATTGGTTATTTGATTAATAAATAATAATATTTTGTTTCCATTTTTCTCAAGCACTTTAAAAAAAACCCGCTCCCTGACATTGTTTTATTGGATATTACCTAACAGCACTCTTTTGGGTTTGGGAAAATTTTTTCCCTAAAATTTTCAGCTGGAGAAAGTGGGTCACATGGATATTTAGAAATATATTTTGCCTCCCTGGTAAGTCATAGTTTCTGTGCTGCAAGTTCCTGTGCTTTTTCAGACAACGTATACAAAAGAGGGAATGAAAGGAAGGATGCCCAAAATGTCACCATTTGTTTTTTTCCAGAAACTGATTTCTCCAGTCAGAGAAGAGATTACGTATGTAATTACTCCGTTTTGTGATTGCCATTGAATCATGGCAGCAGTTCTACAGATACAGATTTTACTTTCAAAGGCTATTTATGCCCTTTATGTTTTTCTGGCCTGGGTTCCCTTCCCACAGTAACTGAGGCATATGAGGGGGTGTGCAGAGGCGCAGTGCAACACAAAGCATTTCCTCCAAGGTCCCACATGCATAAGTAACAAAAGTAAAGTTCCATTAATGTACAACAGTCTTGTCTGACATCTTGTTTTGTTTATTTTGACCCTTAGTGATTGGACTACCTTGCCTTCCTTTTTTCATTTTAGCTCCTCATTTTCCTAGAGTTATTTTAAGAAAGACATCTCTGAAGAAGCATTAGTGTATTTTCCAGCCCTTGTCATTTAGAGGATTGACAGAATTTCAAATCATAGAAAACGCTGAAGAACTACAAAAAATGGCTAAATTAAGGACGCGATGTAAACATTTTAATTTTTTCTTTCTCACTGAAGACAATCTCAGCAGAATCAAGAACAAACTACCCAGCAGGTCTAATCCTCTCTTACTGCATGAAGTAAAACCATAAAACTGGTAACTGCTTTCTAGCCATTCAGTCACAAGCCAATTGCACCAGTTTACCTGTAAGGATAAAAAATGTTCCCACCAGATCATTCTAACAAAAGGATTCCTAACTAGTTACTGGAAGTTATATCTCCAAGGATAGAGTCTGGAGATGCTTGCTCACATACCCATGCCCAGCAGAGAGGAACACTTCTCACATCCCTCTAATGGGGTAAATAACAAACAGCTTTCAGAGTTTCTGCATTAAGTAGGCTTTCAAATCTCAGATACCTTGTGAGATGCATGTCTAAACCAAACATTATTTGCCGTTTTCTTGTCACAAATCTGTATCTGCTGTAAGAGAAGATATCCTGCAGCTCACAGTTCTGCTAATTGAAATAGAGAAAAATAAATGAGAATCTCACATTCTGAAAGATTTGCTCAGATCTGATAATGCAGAGCAAGAAGAACCTAGCTTTCAAATCACTCAGGAGAAACCAGACAGTTAAAAAAACCCCAACACCTATATTAAAGTTTAATTCAATTTCTAACCGTAGTACATAAACAGCTTAAATTTTTACTTAAATTTACTGTAAAATTGGCACAAAAAGTGGTAGTGGATCTTGCTATTAGACAAAGGAAAATAATACCCGTTACAATATTACTCTGTCTCTAATATTATATGGGCACTTCAAGCTGAAGCAATACCTAGGCTGACTTTAAGCAAACAATTTCAACTACTGACTGAAATCAGCCTCACTGCAACAGCATGGAGTTCCATGAAGGCTAATTTACTTTGCCTCACTGCACTGCATAGTGTGGGCATACCTCTAGTTTTCTGAAGTTTTGGGTACAAAGATTAAAAAAAGCATTGTATGCATGTGTGTATATATGCTACTATGTGTATGACCTCATAGTAAATGTCAGAAAACATGCACAGAGTTAGAACTTTACATGAGCAAGCTTGCATGGAAAAGGGCATTTCCATGGAAGGAAAAGCTTTACTTAAACATTTTTTTTTTGTTTTATGGCGAAGTTTTACAAGCTGGGACAATGAAAGCTCGGTATATGAGGAAACACAAGAAAACTACTAAACCAGAAGCGTGTTAATATAGAGTGTATTGTTGATGCTAGTGGTTGCATTCTGTCCAATGAAAAAGTCACTTTAGAATGGCAATGCAATACAATAATATACTTTAAGGAGTAAATATATTCACCAAGGATATGTCATAACTTTGAACTCGGATTTTGGAATCACTGGGGGCAATAATTAGCTGGGTGCAATGTTACTTTGTGTGCGCTTCTCAGAAACACTGCTGAATTTGGTTAGTAATTGAGCTAAGAAAAACTGCTGCCTGACTTCTAAAATAGTTTCCTAGTAGATATTCCGAAAGTACTGACTGTACAGGACTAAATGGCAATATTAATTAATTTCTTATTACTAAGGAAATTAATTGATATTATAGAGGAGTCTTAAGTGAATGGTAACTATACAGGAAGTATTGCTAGTCTTTTTTTTTTTCTTTTAAGAATATGACTGCTATACAATTAAAAATGTGCTGCAAGTAGACCAGAATTGAAGGGGCTGAAGAGGCAGGAGGAAAACACATTTATACTATGCTGCTGTGTAGTTTGAATACTTTGCTGATCAGAGAAAAAAATAGGCGAAAACACCGCATCATTCCCAATGATGCCAACTATTTACTGGGAGGACTGAGAAATATTCTATTTGGGAAAATTTGTGAGGGACTGAGGAAAAACTGGACCTATCAAAATCAAGAAAGAACTTACCATAAAAACTGGTTTGCTCAAACGAATAAAATGATGCTAAGTTATTGTGATGGAAACGATATGCTTTCCAGTCCTACTAGTTGGTGGTATTTTATAATACTGTTTAAATAGGACAAATACTTTTTATAACTGCTCAAAGGGCTAATGCAGAGAAAATGCCAGCAGCAGGAGCATCCTTCCTGCTCTGCAGTGCCTTTCTTTTGCTTTCAAATGTGCCTAACAAGATTTTAAAGAGCTGAGACGCTGCCAGGCATGTTTTTAGGAGCCAGAAACCACAGGACGGAACTGAGACACTAGCAGGTAAACTCAGGAAAAGAAATAATTACCATGTGATTATAGAGCAAAAGCTCACACTACCGTCAGACAAATTATGCCCATGTATTTGTCCTGCTTCCCTCCTGAGGTCATCAGAGCCATGACAATACAAGGAAAAAGCAGATCTAATTAATATAAGGAGTCCTTGTTCCTGATACTTTGTTTATCCTCCCGTTCCTCGTCCCTCTTCCATGCTGTGTCATTTTTCTATTTAGATTAGATGCTGTCAGAAGTTTTTCCTTTAGGTTGGCACAATATCCAGTAAAGATTGTGGGAGTGGAAAGGTAAGTTTTGATGGGATTCTTTAAAACAAAAATCTTAACAAAGATGATATCTCCACTCACAAGAAGAGGGAGAAATCTCCCAAATGAGTAATCCCATTCTTCCATCTGTTATTCCTAACCTTACTAGTCTCCAAATACAAAACCAAGCTCATTTATGTTTCTCTGTTAACTCTCTACTTACTACTGCTTGAAATAATAAGGAATATTACTATAATATTGGTTACTCTGCAGCGCTGATATTGAGAAAGAAAACTGAAGAAAAGGTGTGGATATTGCCTTTAAAAAAAAAAGAAAATTGGACTCTTTTTGGTTTCTTTACCCAGAGAGAAGCTTACAGCTAAAATGAGGACTGCTGGTTCCAAGATTGTTAGTCTCTGTGTCAACTGCAGCATCTTCTCAAATTATGGAACAATTTTCCTTGGAACACATACGGGATGGAGCCATGCAAACCTCAGCCCAAAAGAATGCTTTGTATCCCGGCAGAAGCACAGGCGAGGTATGTGCTAACTCGGACCCTCTCAAGGTCATTTATGGTCAGAGATATTATTATGGAATTATGACACCTTTCCATCTGTTTTCAGCAGTTAACAACTACAGCTGAAGGAACGCTCTACTATTTCATATTCACGTATAGCCTATCAATTCTTTCTTCCTTATTTAATTTCATTTATCAACTAGCATTAGAAAAGATGATTTAAGTTGCTATATTCTACTGGAGAATTTGATAAGTAAAATCACAGGGACACAGCTCAAAGCTTGACTTTTTACATGTTTGCTTCAGCTTGTAAGCCTCACAGTTTGAAACACTCCCTTTTTCTCCCTGACAGACAAACTTGATGTGGCATTTACTGCAACATGATTAATTTTGGTGCCATTTTCACAAAGTCACTTTTAGAGTACATCCATACTTTTTTTTAAAGAAGAACTGCAAGCAGGAGGATGGATATCATAGACTATCTTGAACAAATTAAAAACATAGAAACCGTAGTTAGAAATATTCTGGGAAAATTTTCACAGCCAAGAGAGAAATCTTTTATTAGAGGTTGCTATGTCTGTGTATAAAGACAGAAGTTATGGAGGTGAAAAAAAAAATGCTACACTTTTCCTTGCTTTATTTTTTACAGTTTTGAATTCTCTAGTTAATAATAATATTGGATTTTCTTTCTCCCTCCTCCCTCCCTGCACTCCCTCCTCCCTTTCATCCCCTTCAACTAGATTCAGGCTGCCTGATCAAAACAAATTACAGGACAGCCTTATAAATTAGTTACAGTAGACTAATGTCTAATGGTGACATGTCTGTTTTGCCATGGTGATGCTCATCCTCCAGAGGTAATGTCACCTAGGTTGTCAGACAAGCAACAGCATTTTCATAAATAATCCATGTGATGCTAATACAGGATGATTTGTGATGCCTTATAAAAAGTTTGGTTGTGTTTGATTGAGTTTCCCTCAAGATACGGTATAGTTAACACTGTGACCTGATCTGACTTGGCTGACTCTGATTTCTAAAAAGGCTACTCTAAAATACTGGTGTGCAACATGAAGGCACTATGTTACCCAGGCACAGCTACACGGGTGATACACAGGTGACTGCAATATTCTGCATGTATTGCTGGTTAGATCAAAAATTCACAAATGCATTAAATACCTATAGAGCTAAAAAAAATCTGTCTATTTTTCAAGCGTGGATTTACTGGGTGAGGAGAGAAAACAAAGGGAGCTGAATCTCTTCCCGCCCGATTACCATGGCCTAATACAGTTTGCATGCTTCAGTTCACATGACACTGACCTGTCATTCAGCTGCACAGCCCTCTCTCACCCCTCCTGCCCAACCCTATCATGGCCAATCTGGCCCCAATTTTACCTTTCAGAAATGCAAATATCTATGCTGGTACTAAACAGCAGCTAAAACTACAGGGGAACAATGCTCTGTGATTAATCTAATGAGTTCATATACCTTATTTGTAGAATATTGTCTCCTTTTCAACTAATGAGGGCAAAAGTGCAAACACACAATTATAAAATAAATGGGCCCCTAACTTTGGTTTATAAATATGAGCCAGATGCTCATTGTAATACTTGAAAAATCTCTGAACGTTCCCCCACCAGAAACGGTGGGGACCGTTGGCTAGAGACCACTGCCAACGTACCTGTGTCTGGATGCAACTGTGTTTAGTTCTACTGGTTGATGGGCTGCTTCTGGTTAAGGTCTTTACCTGTGTTTGTGCTGTGTTTGCTCCTCCCCTTTGTTTAACAGGACATGTTTTGCCAGTGTTTTGGCATACATCCCAGAAAAATACATTGGCTTCACTGTTGTCACACAGAGCTGGCCGGTCCTGTATTATCAATGTGGTTCTTCTTTCTGCTGCACTTTTCAGGGTATGATTGAGGTGTGACATGGCTGAATACTTAATGCTATTTGATGGAAAGAAATTAACTAGATCTTTAAAAGACACTATGTATTTTTTGAGGGCCAGAGCATACGAGTGCACATGCTTGAGAAAATGGAGACAGTAAGTGAGAGGAAAGAAAGAACACATGCAGGAAGAGAGAGGACAGAGGACGGACTGCTCAGCTTAGGCGGAGAATCTAGACAGACCATCTTTACCAAAAGATAAGAACCAGGAATTCCTTCTCATTTGTCATATTTCCTAGATTCTCCGTGTTTTTTTACAATGTGGTTTATGATGCAAACACTCTAGTACTCATATATAGAAATCAAAGGACTTATTGAAAAACAACTGCAAGAGCTCTAGCAAATATGGCATCCCCCTCACGCTCTGATCAAAGGCAACAATATAATGCCAAAATAAGACAACAATTCAATACTGAGATCAAGCTATAGAATAACATCCAAGGATGCAAGGATCAGCACAACTCTCTACTTAGTAAGAACAGAAAAGGAGTTTTAATATTGCTGCAATTTGATCTCTTGGACATGCATTTTTCTGAGTTAGTGGCAAGTCCCAGCTCCAAGTCCCAGGGCTTCAATCATGTAATTGCAATTGTTCCCTTAAATCCTTGCACTCTGCAGTAAGCCGGCAGTTGTAGCATCTGACAGTGTTCCTGGAGAAAGGGAGATTCTCCAATCTGGAGCCCCTTTCGTAAAGTGCTGGTGAAATCTTTTCTCTGAAAAAGCCAGCACTTTTTAGGGTCCACAGTTTTTCTCTCAGATATTCCCCAAAAACTTTGTGGAAATAAAACGAAGCCATCTTGGTAAATAAAGAGGACTCCAATTTTCAAAATTTTGACTCTATCATGGCTCCCCTCTGACATTATTAAGGTGCCCCAAGAGCACTTAGATCTCATAAAGCAATTCGGAGGTGAAACCAAAACAATTCTTCCTCAAACCTGAATTGTCACTTCAAATAAACCAATATCCACCTCAAAATTAAAACTATTAGACTACTTGACTTCTGGTGAGCTGTCCCAAAGGATGACTGTAGCTCGGTTAAGCAGCCTGTGCCTCCAGTGATCACTGTATGTCTTCAAATTTGAATTAGGACTTCTGTTTATAACTATTGTGAGAGAGGTCCAAGGTATACAGGTTGCTCATCCCAGTTTTACACATGACAAGCAGCTTCTCTTCCACAGCAGGGAAGAAGGACTATAGAGGGGTTTCTTTAAAGCAACATTCCTTGGCTTAAGCAATATCTGAAACTGCCCCTGCTTATTCCTCTAAAGCTGTTTATTCTTCTTGGAGGACACACTGACACAAGCTGCTGAAGTTTTTCCTTTGCCCTCTGTGGACAGGCAATCAAGCAGGCTCTAGCTCTTTTACTTACTGGGCTGTTTCACAGCTGTAGACCTCTGCTCCTCCAAGGGGTTTTGAGAGAGCAACTAGAAGGGACTGTGATCGATTTTTCATTAACTGCGCTTTCACAATAATGACTCCTCTCTTGAACTCACAATTTGGTTCAGCCTGTAACAGCCTTTCCAAACACCATTTCCAGCTGGATATTTGTGGTTTAAGACTTTTCAACAAGCACACTGCCTTACTCCTTTATTCATAAGAGTTTCATTAATATGATGACCTTGTGAAGCTAAATTTCTAACTTTAATTGCTTGAAGAGAAAATGTATGCACTAATTAAAGGCATAGCTTTAAAAACAGATGTGCCCTCCCTGTTGCAGTACAGGTATCTACCCCTCTACTCCACTCTGGTGAGACCCCACCTGGAGTACTGCATCCAGCTCTGGAGTCCTCAGCACAAGAAGGACATGGACCTGTTGGAATGGGTCCAGAGGAGGGCCATGAAGATGATCAGAGGGCTGGAGCACCTCTCCTATGAAGACAGGCTGAGACAGTTGGTGTCGTTCAGCCTGGAGAAGAGAAGGCTCCAGGGAGACCTCATAGCAGCCTTCCAGTACCTAAAGGGGGCCTACAGGAGGGGTGGGGAGGGACTCTTTATCAGGGAGTGTAGCAATAAGCCAAGTGGTAACAGTTTTAAACTGAGAAAGGGTAGATTTAGGTTAGCTATTAGGAAGAAATTCTTTACCATGAGGGTGGTGAGGCACTGGGACAGGTTGCCTAGAGAAGCTGTGGATGCCCCGTCCCTGGAAGTGTTCAAGGCCAGGCTGGATGGGGCTTTGAGCAGCCTGGTCTAGTGGGAGGTGTCCCTGCCCATGGCAGCGGGGTTGGAACTAGATGAATCTTTAAGGTTCCTTCCAATCCGAACCATTCTATGATTCAATGACTCTATGATTCTATAAATGTCCCATCTTATGATGTTTTCAGATGGTATCCACCCTTAGGACAGCAACCATGAAAATGCAGAGCAACCTGGAACGATCTCACTTCCCACATACAGTGTCAGTGCTCTGAGGCACCGCCAGCCCTGACTGTCCCTGCCCAGCTTTCCCTCCTTCACTCTGCCCGTGGTCCAGGACTCCATTTCAACCCCACCAGGGCTGTCTGTCCCTGCCTGAGCTATGCTGTGGGTCTCCCAAAAACAAAAAGTCTACTTTTTTTCAAAAATTTAGATATTACATGTTCCCAAAGAAAGTGTTCAACAGTTCTCCTGCCCCTCATTAGCACCTGTTAATGAGATGCATATTCACATGTCACAATGTTAGCTCTGCCCTGCCAAATGCATCAGGGCCCTGTTCTTCCCTGACATAACTTGAATATGTACTGGGTGAATACCAAGAATCTACTGATTTCTTTAAAAAAATTAGCTTCAAAAAAGTCCTTCGTGCCAATTAATGAAGCATGTGAGAAAGAAGAAAAATAATATTTTTCCACATGGCGCTTGTATGGCATATTCACAAACTGTCACAGATCTTCTCTCTTCCAGACTTGGATATACTTTGGATGGGATACCGTTTTCCAAGAGCTACTTGTTTCAGGCCATCTCAGACTGGATTGAATACAAAGGCCCAAAGCACACAAATTATCCAAGCAGTTCATGGCTTTGGAGGAAACACAGGACTCAATTAAGGTACGGTTTAGTCAGGAAGAGAATCCTGGCTGTGTTTCACAGGAAATTCTGCTGAAATTTCATTTCAGTTGCCAAGTTTCATTCTGTATGCGAAATGGCAGCTGATCTACACCAAGGAATGGAAAGTAGAGATGATCCAATAAAGAGGGTTGTTTATTACAAAACTGCTCGGGTTTGTGAGGGATATAAAGACATCGGATCAGTTCTTTAGCAGATCAATGCTTTGGGAAACACTGCAGCTAACATTTCTGAATATTCACATTCAAATTCTGTGATCAGAGACATCCGTTTCTGAATTTTATTCATGTTTCAGGTGTGAAGATGGATGACTGTGTGTCTTCATACTCTAGAAGTGCAACCCCTGTTTACCAGAAGGACTAGATTTTCATCACACTTCTCTAAGTGGTCCTAGAAAATGTCAGATTATTTTCTTAATTCTTCTCCCCATTCTTCTTTTAACCCTCTCCTTCCATTTCTGTTTCAAAGTCTGCACGATGGTTTCAGTGAGACAATTTCAGTGATCAAACACCTCTCAATGTGAGTGTGGAATTGCCAGAATTGTGTTCAGTGTGAAGGCAGGTAGGATCCCATATTGTACAACAAAACACCTCAGGAGTCGTTTGACTATAAGAAAATCCTGATCTTTACAGTGATTAAGTCACAATAAAAGCCAACATAAAAAATCCTGAGATTTTCTAAAACAAGGTATTTTCCCAAACATAGAGAATGTTTTCACATTAATATCCAGCAATATCATCTCTATGATATTTTTAATAACTGTCAAGCTATACTGCATCTTTTTGTACAAAATCATAGCTGAAGATCCATACTATATTTAGTATTTACTTCCTGAGAGGAATAAAGCTCATACAGATTTGAGAAGAGTATGATAAATGTAAGGAAAATAAATACTAGTTTTTCTTAAATGACTTTTTAACCAATCAGAATGCATCCCCTGAATATGGGATATGACTGGATAAAATTGCTCCAGGCTTCAGTATTATTGTCATTTGAGAAAGCAAACAATAGAAACCGATTTTCAGTCAGTTGTGAGCCAGCAGTTGTTTCAACGATGTAACCATATCTTCTATATTCATGAGTGAAGATAACTACAGAAACATTCCTAATCCGTCGGTGAAAAATACAATATCGCAGTCTCCTTCCCTGTTTTTGTTCATCCCTGCACACACAGAGACAGCTACCCCTCAACTAAAAGAAGTACAGCCAATTGTCTTGTTATGTTCCTTTCGCATTACAGATGCATTAGAGCTCTGCTTAGGCTTCATAATTGAGTTATAGCAGTCATCCACGTATTAGATTCTAGGCTGAGCTTTGGCAAGACTAAATAATAGATTGAAAAATACAATTATTGCTTACCTACAGAATTCCTTTGCTTGGGAGGTAAAGCATATATATCAGAAAAGTTGTGGTTTTTTTTCCCCAGGCCTATTCAATAAATGAACATTACACCAGGATTCTTACACAGAGTATCTTTGAAATGGGTTTTGTATTGATTTTTGTAACTACCCTGTTAGATGACGTTATCCCTTAGTGTGTCATGTTTAGATGGGTCCGCCCGGAGCAGGTCACTGAGGTGATAACTGTCATTTGGAGGGACAGAAAAGCAATCATAGCTTTTTCATTACTTACTGTTTTCCCCCTGCAAGTGTGGGATCATTTGACATATTATGGCTTCTGTGATTTAAGCTGCATTCTGAAATTAAGTGCTAGAATATCAAGCTGCGGGTTTAGAAAAATAAACTTCATGTCAAAGGAACCACATGCCCTGTAGGTCATAACTAAGATCCAGAAGAAGTAACAGTCTTCAGAATTTAAAAAACAAAATAAAACCCAAAACCCCCACTTCCCCCACCCCCCCAAAAAATCCACTAGAAAAGAAATATGTTTTTATAAGAGCCAAAAGGATCCAAAATTGTTAAAGTAATTGTGGACTGCACTTGCTACGTAAATGAAAAATTGAAAAGCAATTCCAACCTGAATCTCTTAATTTTCCATGCTAAAACAAAAACATTGTGAGAGTATCACTGATTTGTTAAAATTGTAAGGTAATTACAATTGAACATCAGAGTACAAAAAAGAAGCCAGGAAGAGCTTTTTACCAGCCTTCAGAAAAACTGCTGCACTTCCCTTAGACAAAGTCTGCAAAGCTTTTTTGAGTGTGACCAAGTTTCTAGGAGGCTTGTTTTAAATCAATCCAAACTCATTTTAAAACAAATCTATTTTAATGCATAGTTGCTGACAGAAAACACAGAATATGGTAGTTATTAAGCTATTTTGATATGGAACAAGGAAACTTGTTATATTAAGTTGAGCTTTTGCAATTTTTTAAGATTTACCAAATACCAAGTTAAAAAACAGGTTAATTAATTAATAAACTGGTCTCCTGTCCCAGGTACACTTTTATATGCAAGCTTTTTTGGGGCGTATTTTTAAGAAGAAGGCACAGAGTCAAAGTGTACCTTCCCCTGTAAAATCTCTTCATGTATTTTCGGGATGATCTAAACCCTTAAACTGTCAGATATTTATTCAGAATCTTCTTTTTTGATCAAAACCACATTTCGTTCACAAGTCAGATCATACGTCCCTTATGTGAAACCTATTTTTGCAATTCTCAGTCTGTAATTCTCTGAAATCTCCTAGTGCTATGAAATGTCATTACAGCGATGTTCATGTAGGATATGGTCATTGGGTAGAATGCACAAACAATCCTGGAAGCAAGGACTGACAAGCAGTGTTTCAAAATATCCTACATAAATGCCAGGCTACAGAGCTTGCTCTCTGTATGTCGTCTTTCGCACTCTTCAAACCCTGTGAACGTTGAAGTTTTTGCCATACAGAGGAACTCTTTCAGCCCGCTGCAATGATCATAGCCTGGTGGTTGAGGTACCCTCTAAAGAGCAGAATGTCTTGGTCTGAACAGCTTTAAGCTGAGGAATCCAGGCCACCCACATGCTGTGCAAAGGTTTTAACCATGTGGTTGTGTCCTTCTACTATATTTTCAAGGAGCAAGTCTAATCTATTTCTCCAGAAGAAAGTTTAAAATTCTCTTTTGTGATTCCAGAGTGGATGAGAGAGACAGGTACATGCGTATGTTCAAGCATGTCTGTCTGGCCTAGTCCCCAGTAGTCCCTCCTTAGCAGTCAATTTGGATTTCATGCTGAAAAGCTTGAATCGGCATTCCATCTGTGGGGACCAAAATTTTCCAACAGGTCAAGAGCAAGAGTAAAAAAAACCATCATCCCCTTACCCTTCCACTTTCCCCAAAGTAAATGAAGTAACTAAAAAAATAGTATTTGTTGGTGGGTTTTGGGGTTTTTTTGGATTTTTTTGTTGGTTTGTTGTGGTTTTTTTTAAATAGACAACTATTACATTAATCTGTACTGAAGTGGTTATGGATATTTTCTTCACAAACTTCTAACCCCCCCAAAACTGATGAAAGACGTAAAGTATTGTTAATCTTCACTTACCTTAAAATATCCCACAAGAGATTTGCAGTCTTGCAAATAAAATTAAAGGTTAATAGGTATCATTTTACATTTTACATATGGTTCTTGTAATGCTTCTTTTAGGTTGCTATCTCACATACTTAGGAAAAAACTGACCATAAATGAAATCAATTCTTTTTAGAATGTGCTCAGAAGTACTCTACTTACTTGATGCTGATTAAACATAATTGGACAGTTGAAAATGGCCATAAAAATATAAGGTGATCAAGTTACATACTTCTGGTTTTGTTGGATATTTGAACTATTGTTGGTTTTAGCACTATTTAAATAACTACAGTATACAACAGGAATAGATGTTATCAGAATTGAAAAGTAACCTTTGGCAGATCTCATAACCAAACGCATTGAGAAAGAAATTGGTGGGATTATTTCTAGTGAATAATACTGGTCAGTGTATTCAGTAATTTTATCATTCATAAGAAATAACTAATCAAGTTTATTGATGCCACAGAGATTGGTTGACTAAAAATAACGATGAGAATAGGTTGCTTATTCAGAGTTCTCCAGATCACATGGCTCCATGGGCATATTCCAGTAACACGCATTTTAATATACATTTAATACATTCAGTATTCAGCCAGAGGCATGTTTTGAGAGAGCTCAAAACCAGGTTTCTGATGGAATGCTAGTCACAATCTTATTAATTATGAAAACTTTTTTCATTCGGGGGTCAATTTTAAATTTCAGTATTTAAGATTTAAAAGAACTTTTGCATTCTTCTTTTTCATATTTGCAGGAAAATATATCACTGGAAAAGATTCAAAACCAGTTGTTTTCATTTAGTGTTTTTTTCATCGGTTTTCATATGCAAATTCTTCTGGTTTCTGGATGTCATAAAATTCAAATTGCAGGCACACGTTTGTCCCTTGGAAACAAATGAAATCATCTTAACATTGATAACTGCAGTCATTCTCTGAGATTCTAGAGGAGTTCTGAGAATCTAAGCTTTTTCAAATGATTCAAATAAGTCCCACTAGAAATACATACTGTTAATTATAAGGAATTAATAAAAGATGTGCACTATTTTTTTCAACCATTATTATGCTTCCTCCAAAGGGAAACCAAGAGAGTATTGTGAAGGAAACTTTATTGTCCCTACAAAAAGCTATAACTGTGGGTTAACTGTCAAGGAAGTATGACAATACTATCCTTTTTTCACTGACATTATATTTTGAAAACACAGAATATTAAATCAGGATACTATCAGTTATTCTTCCTTAAATTCAAGCCACAAAAGGTAGCGAAAATCGAGTGAAATTGACATTTTTTAACTTCTCAAATCTCTTTCATAATAAAAAATTAGTTGGTTTTTTTTTTTTTTTTTATTAAGCATACTTTCTTTTCTACCTTACTGGGTCATAGACTTGCCAAATGACTTTACATTGTATCATCTTAAATATGCATTATTGCCTATCATGTCAACTTTCAGAGATATAATTCTAAAAATGTATTCAGGTTGTTTAAGATGCATGCATATAATTCTGATACAGAAATGCTATAAGATTCCATTGTAAAAAAAAATCCATTCAACCACAATGTATTTATAACTTGTCACAGACTATTAATATGCATCATCCCAACAAAGACTCTCTTTGTTCGAAACCGAAAGTGGAAGAACAGAGCGAAGCTGGGAGGATTCTTGATCCACAGGCTTCTGTTGTTCATTCTTAAGCCAGCATGGCTTCTTTTTCATGGATATACTTATTTACTTTGTCTTCTTTCAGGAATGTAAAAGGAGTTTAAAGTAGCTTTAGCTGGGCTGCAAGATTGGGTTAATAAGATTATAACAAATCTTTTCAATTCTTCAGTCATCTTGCCTTGTGTTTGACTATGTGGTCTGAGGAAGCCTTTGAGTTTCAGTTGAAACAACTTTCACATTTCTTGAGATGCAAACTTCTTTATTAACTTCAAGCTTCATTAATGGAAGCCGACATCTAGGGACCCATTATATATTCACCATAAAATTATTCCAGCTACATGGCAAGTCTAGTCTATCTTCATGACATGACTGACCAGATGACCCTATTATGTCAAACTGTGTTCGAGAAAGAGGCCAGATAGACAGGAAGCGTCAGCACAGTGTATTGACAGATTTTTAGATGGTCCAGATGCTGAGGTGGCACTACACTCCTGGGAACCTTGGGCAAAGGTTAAGCCATGCATTTGTTCTTCCTCACATCCACACAGTGCCAGGCTTGCTACCTAATTTAACCTAGTGTCAACCACATCCCATTCTTTTTCCGTTTCCTGTCAGAAAATTCTATAATTTTTTAACAAAGCATGTACTCTTTTTTAATATAAACACCTCTTTCTGAAGAAATATCAAATGCTTCAACTAAATTAAGTGGCTTTACATAACTGGATCCAGTTCCCTGGATACTGAGACAAACCCACTAAAAAGCCTGAAAAGGAGAAAGAATATTATAGAGTCCTCTTCAATTTTCCAATAATTGTCTATAATAGAGGGACACACCATTTCTCTAAGATCTATTAAAACAGTATTTATTTTACTCTTTCCACCCTTTTATAGGCAAGACTTCCCACAGAGGAATTTGGTCAAATGCATAATTTCTTATCATTAAAATGGTGCATTTTAGGGAAAACAAAATTATAAATAAATGGGATTCAGTTCACTTATAGAATCATAGAATGGTTTGGGTTGGAAAGGACCTTAAAGATCATCTAGTTCCAACCCCCCTGCCCTGGGCAGGGACACCTCCCGCTAGACCAGGCTGCTCAAAGCCCCATCCAGCCTGGCCTTGAACACTTCCAGGGACGGGGCATCCACAGCCTCCCTGGGCAACCTGTTCCAGTGCCTCACCACCCTCATGGTAAAGAATTTCTTCCTGATATCTAATCTAAATCTCCCCTCTTTCAGATTAAAACTGTTACCACTTGGCTTATTGCTACACTCCCTGATAAAGAGTCCCTCCTCATCCCTCCTGTAGGCCCCCTTTAGGTACTGGAAGGCTGCTATAAGGTCTCCCCGGAGTCTTCTCTTCTCCAGGCTGAACGACACCAATTATCTCAGCCTGTCTTCATAGGAGAGGTGCTCCAGCTCTCTGATCATCTTCATGGCTCTCCTCTGGACCCATTCCAACAGGTCCATGTCCTTCTTGTGCTGAGGACTCCAGAGCTGGATGCAGTACTCCAGGTGGGGTCTCACAATATCAGAGTAGAGGGGTAGAATCACCTCCCTCAACCTTCTGGCCACGCTTCTTTTGATGCAGCCCAGGATGCGGTTGGCTTTCTGGGCTGCAAGCGTGCATTGCTGGCTCGTGTTGAGCTTCTCATCCACCAACACCCCCCAAGTTCTTCTCCTCAGGGCTGCTCTCAATCCTTTCTCCACCCAACCTGTATTTGTGAAATAGAAACTTAATAGAAAGGGAAGAAATTAAAATGTCAGGAAGCCGGTACCAGTCATTCCAAACATTGATTTACACATCTGTTCTTAGCTTCTGTAAGTTTTGTCAATAGTTGTTATTCATAATGCCAATTTTGAAAAAGTGTAACTGTTTGTAAACACAGAACACCAGATTTTTAAAATGGCTCTAGTGGAGAGAAGTATCTGGGGAACTGCAAATCATTAGGTATGGAACTAAACCTGAGTAAACCTGTAGAAACTATTAATAAAGTATAGAAACAACGGACTCAAGGCCACATGATTCATTGGGGAAGTAATAACCTGGTATTCATAGAGAAGCACCGTGCTCACAGTTTATTAATGATCTCTGTGGGACTGAAGGTGAGGGTGATCTGGTCAGCATCCTATATTTGGATTTTTACAAAGCCATTTGTAATTTGGATTTTTATCTGCCACATCTCTCATGGTAGGCTCTAAAGGAAATTAAAATTCCAAGGGGCGACACAAATACCCATTTGTATATTATGGAACAAAAAGCAGGATAAATTGTGATTCTGTAGAGGTCAGTCAACAATGGAGTCTGGTGGGAACCTGCACCAGCATCTGCAGTGTTCAAAATAAGCTGATGGTACTAAGTTATTCAAGGTTCTCAAGTTAGAATAGATAAATGGAAATGCCTAGTACAAATGTTAACCATTATTAAGGGGAAAACAGAAAATCGAATTACCCACAAAGGGTAAAATAGCACTGGAAGAGGTAGAGAGAGAGATGTGTGGCACAGTTCCCATACAAAGAACAGTTAAAGAGATAACAACTCTGCCATCTGGAAGAAAGATAACAAAGGTCTATAAATAGATTTATGAGAAAGTGATATAAAATCAAGAGTGGCCTGGGTGAATCAAAAATCATGAAATAGGATGTCACATGCGATACCATATCACATAATGAACACAAAATGCAAAAGCAGAAAATCCTAGATATGTTGATGTAAGAAAACTCAGAAAGATACTGCCTCTGACTCACTGAGTCCACACATTGCTGGCAGCTAGGAGGGTACACAGAGGGAATTATCACTGTATGCTTCCCTAGGCATCTGCTGCTAGTCATCTACGAAGAAAGGAAACGGGTATAAGATGGACTCTTTCATCTGATCCAGCATGGCAGCACTAATGTTTTTATTCAGGAGCCCCTGGCATTACAGAGGCGAAACAATGTCAATTGTCTGATTAGCAGTATCTTGCAACAGGGAAAAGCAGATGCTCTTAAACTAAATTGCTTTATTTGGAATGCATACAGGACTGCAGCAGAAGTTCCCACAGAGATCCTGCAGGCTGGCCAAATGCAGTCCCTCTCACCACATCTCTATGTCCATCTTGGAGCGGGGCAAGGAGGGGAGGGAGGGTTATCACACGTCTTTTTGATATATCATCTGAGCTCACTGTGGGAGCACCTATTTTAGAAACAAACCAACCATACAATCCTGGTATTACTTGCTTTTTCCTCTAAATTACTGACACCAAAACCACAAGCTTTTTGAGATCGAAGCTGTCTAAAACTTTATACACATGAAACAGACGAATATCAATGTCCAACTCTATTACTTTACTGGGTTTAGTTATGTCCTTCATTTATGGTTCTTGTAATTGTAAAAATACTCTGACCCTACAGAAAGAGCCTCTCTTAGAATCAGAGTTGATACAGATCTCCCCTTAGTTACAAAGAACAGATTATCGGTCGGGAGGAACTAAAAGGAGACAGAAGGAATCTAAGGACTTTAAACCACTTTTTAATATAACTTGGATCTCTAGGGCTAGTACTCTGTAATCATAAGGTTTTGGCCACTGCAAGGCATCATCAGAGATCAAAAGTGAAATCTTTGGGGTGATTCGTACTCTAATACTTTTGGATTTCTCTTGAGTGCAACTTAACTCTGAATTTCTTTGATTTAAGGATAGCTATGTTATCACTATAATGTTTTATTACCATTAAATGGCACATTCACTTTCAGCTGTAATTGAAGTTTTTCTTACGTGGCAATATAGGGCCTAGTTATAGGACTTTAGCTAAGAGCCACAGTTTGTAATTCATAGAGCACTTTGAGATTTGCAAAAAGAGTCTCATAAATCAGTTTAAAGAAAAATAATGGAAGGCAAAGGAATTAAATTATTAACATTACATATAGACTCAATATCATTTCAACTAACTTTTCATCATGACGAATTTTTCTTGACGTATAAATATGAAGCTTTACAAAAGAGGGAGGGTTTTTTTGTTTATGTGAGAGAATGAGGGTAGTAAAAGAAAATTAGTCACTTATGTAAGAAAACTTCAGCAAGTAACTGAGTAGTACTAGAGGCAAAAGCAGATATTCCTCACAAGGACTGTGCAAAATAGTGAACACTAATCATCTGCCTTCCTTGTTGCTTTTAGGCATAATCAACTGGAAAGGGAAGTGAGGCATGTTCCATAGGGGTTTTACAAACCACACTGTATTGTGAAGATTACCTCTCAGACCTGAACACAGTGGCTGCTGAAGCTCGGTTTTGTCTTGTTGTGTATGCCCAGTTTTGCCATTGTCTCTGCAAGCCCACCCCACAAATCAGGAATCACAAAATCGTCACACAAAAATATCTGTGTCCTGGAGACATTACCATCTGATGGCCAGATCCAAAGAGAACTAAAGCTGAAGAAGTGGAATATAGGTGGATTTAGCAATCTATTTCCAAAATTGCAATCCTGAAACATTGTTTTTAACTCCAAATAAATACTGTTTCATCAACTTTGGTCTGTCATTTTATCACTAGCAAGCTGAAATGAAAGGAGCTGAAAAGCTTGGGTGAGAAAGAGGATGATACCAATTTTTGAAATCATGTTCTGAAAAGACAGATTAAGTGTTGCTCAGGGTTTTGAAAGAAAGGGGAAAGGCAACTTTTTGAAAAGATACTAGAGTGTCCAAATGCATGAGAAGTTCTCCACGAAGTCCTAGAGAAGTCTTGCCACAGAGCGCGACGGACTTCAAATTTCAGACATGGTTCCTGTTGTCCCTGTTTTCTATTGGTTACATTCATGTGACTGAATGTGCTGTCTACGATGGATTCTGAAACACCCAGGTCTCCAAATAAACTCTAAGTCCCTAATGTAGTTTCCTAGGAAAACATTCTGCTCTCCAGTTTAATCGAAAAGAGCCCAAATTTTCCTCCCTGCAGCATATCACTTTTAAGCAGCTAAAGCCCTGGAAACCTGATCTAACTTTAACATTAACCCTGCTTTGAGCACACGGCTTGATTTCAGAGATTTCCTTCCTACTTTAAATACTCTTTTAGGTGTATCTCTAAATTAATAATTTAGTAACCTCAAAAAAATACTGCTTGTTCCTCTGGTATGCCATTTCTGCTCTATGGGCAGAAAAAGGAACTGTAGATTCAGGCCTTCCCCAGCTGTCCCTGTCTTCAGAGAAGAGGGACCACAATTCTCCCTGGGCCTCAGATGGGGCAGGGGATTGAGAAGTTCACTAAGCACTCTTCTTTCTCTTCCTTAAGCACTTATTTAAGGCTTAAGGAAAACTAGACCCAAAGGTGTTACAGATGTATAAAACATAGCCTACAATGCCTTGATTTTGAGAATCAAAAACTTCTTTTAACAAAATAAAACCAACACATTCTTTACAAGACATTGAGAGCATGGATCGTTCATTTTTAAAGGTCAAGAAACACATAACCAATCATGTTTCCATCAGCAACACAAGTAAAACTTGCTGCTTGTACATCTGCATGACCACTAATTTTCGAGGCTGGATACTTTGCTGAATTTTAATACAATTGGCTGTTCATCAACATCTTCTTTACCAGAAGAGCGATATTTCCCATTTATTACTCAGTTAGCACTGTTCTTCTCTATGAATGAAAACAATACTAGGCTTCGATATTCAAAAGAACCCAGTACTGTACCTGAAATGTACAATTCAGAATGTTTTCTTCAGAAATAACTCTGAAATGAGTTAAGGTATAATGGTTCTGGAAAGTTAATATATTTTAGGTGTCAGATACAATTTGTGAATATTTTGAAAGGCAAAATGAGCAAAATTTGTCAACAATTATTATTATATTATTATAGTTTAGGATAAACTGTTGCCCACTCAAAAAATTTTTAATGATTACATAATTCTATCTTATCATTTAAAAACTCTGGCATTCACGCCATGGAAACTGACTTTACCTAAATTTACAAAAATATGGGCTACCTGGTTGCCGTACAACATGTAGCTATACATCTGTCTGTGTTTTTTCATAACATTGGCATTGATCTCTATTTATCATCCACTCCTATGCCTGACACAATAATAATATTTTCACTTCATTCTGTTCACTGCATTGCCCTTATTACAGGTTCCTACATTTTAGTTTCTTTTCCTCATATATTTGAGTGGGAAAACTACTGTTTGTTTTATTCTTTGCCTAAAGTGGTTTCACAGAAATGCCACAAATTGACTGTTCTAATTCCTTCATTACCTTTAGGTAATGGGTCACAGGCCGTTCCTACCAACACACTTCAAGCGTCGCTGCAAATGCAGAGGACCAGTGGAACCACTGCCTTCCGAAGGAGAGTAAAGTAGCTGTTCCAGAAGTGACAATTCCTTTGGTCTATGCTGAGCTCATTTCGGTCATGCTTTACTTCCAGTCATACTTCAAATGAAGAAGAAAAGTCATCATCTCTCTGAAACTGACCCTATGCATAGAACGCTATCATATATCAGAAGTATTACAGGGAGATTCTTATCAATGATGTTGTTTCACAATGTGCCTTCAGAAGGCAAAGCCTAGTTTCAAGGTTTTTTTCTGTATCAGGCAACACCATTTCAGTAACACATTAGACTAGGTATGCTGGAGATCATATTCATTACAGTTATGATCACTTTAGGTGACAGCTACCAATTACCAGCCTTCATGATCATAATCACTGACCATATTCTCCAGCTGTCTGCTCGCCTGTTTTCAGGCTATATTTAACTCAGCTAGGAGTTGTTCTGATTTCCCTACCAAATTCTTCTCCCAAGGTATTCTGGGCACTGGAAATGCCATCACATTTATGCAAATGGGAATAGTGTAAAATATCAGGTAGTTCAGCAAAACATTCTATGAACAAAATTTTGTTTTATTTGTAGGGGATATTTACAGACACAAATCCAGAAATAAGATGGAGACAAGCAGGATGTTGGTGACCAAATAACTCTGCCCTGCAGAAATTAAATTTTAGAACTGTTCAAAATATTTTTAACAGAAATTAATCTCAAAATTACAGAGCTGCAAATTCACAGAGTCACCATCCCCTTATTAGGCAGGGTCAAGCACCCTTTTAGCCCATGCCTGGGAGAGGCCTAAGAAAGAGCCAGGCCCAGGACACAGCTCCTCATTTGCAGCCAACAGATGCAGCATTTTGCACATCAGGGGACAAAGGAGACACTAGCAAACTTTCTCTGCCTAGCATACACATCCTTAGCTATGGTGGTGATGTGCCACACAGCATGTTCCCCAGGAGCCATTGGAGAAACTGTCCCTTCATTATCAGATAGAGCTTGGATCCAGATGGATCTTCAGAGAAGGATGCAGCTTTGCAAGTCTCAAGCTAAAGGGAGTGCCTGGAGCTTCTCGTTCAGCCTGGGCTACATGGTCTTCTAGCCTACAGGAGGTGTGCGGTTGTCAATGAGCTACATTGCCAAGTGAAATAGCTGCAGGGGGGGTCTCCAGACTGCATATGAGAAAGAGATCAACTGCATCTTCTCTGAGACCAACACCTGCAAAAGTCCGAACCTTCAACTGTAGTGGAGGGGCAGGAAGAGCCTATTGCCCATGAAGCTGGAAAGTGGAAACTCTCATTATGAGAAAAGCTAGAAGCTGGTGATTTCTCACGCCAGAAAGAAGGCTCCTGCCCTACCTGAAGGCTTGCAGTAACAGAATAGGTTAAGCATCCTCAGAGCAGAGGAGGATCTGTGAGTGCCCTCAGCGTAGCATATTTGGCAGCTGAGCCTGAGCCACTCAGGACCACTAGGAGGAGGTGATGAGTGGCAGTGGTAAGAGACTCCTACTGTGGGGGACAGAGTGCCCCATCTGAAGACCTGAGTCATCTTTCAGGGAGGTTTGCTGCTTTCCCGGAGCTTGCATTAATAGTGTTGTAGAGGCTCTATGGATGTTCATCTGGTCCTCCCCCTTGCTGCTCTTCCACATACACACCAATCACACTGCCAGGGGTGACTTGGGAAGTCAAATGTGACTACATGACTCTGGTGGCAATGGTCAAGACCATGGAGGCTCAGGTGGTGTTCTCCTTAATCTTGCCAGTGAAGAAGGGCCTGAGGAGGACCGGATCCGTCCTATGGGTCAACAATTGGTTGCACAGTTGCTGTTGACAGCAGGGTTTCTGTTTCTACAAGCATGGGATGCCCCTTTGAAGGCCAACAGCTGCTTGGAAGAGACAGGATCCATCTGAATAAGCAGAGCAAAAGCATGTTTGCCAACAGGCTGGCCAACTTGGTGAAGAAAGATTTAAACTAGAAATGTTGGGGGTCATTTTGAGTTTAATGGGGAAGGAAGAGATTCCTCAACAAGTGAGGTAGTTATGGATGAGGTAGATGACTACAGAAGCAACACAGCGGACATCAAAACAAGGCTGAAGTTGAATCACTTGAAGCGGAGGCATGTAATAATGGAAGTGTCTGTGGAATGGCCTTGTGGGAAAACTCTGTTCTGGGGAATAAGCGTGCTTGGGTGCCTCTCTGAAATGCACCACTGCATGCAGCATGGGGAGCAAATAGAAAGAATCAGAATTCTTTGTGCAGTTACAGGACTATGACTTCATTGGGATCATGGAGGCATAGTAAGATATCTCACATGACTGGAGTACTGTGAGGGATGGATACAGGCACTTTAGAAAGAACAGGCAGGGAAGGTAAGAAGGGGGTGTTGCACTTCATTTGAGGGAGCAGCTGAAATGCATTGAGCTCTGTCTTGGGATGGATCAGGACCCAGTCAAAAACATATACCTCACCCCCTTAGAAACATATAGAAAAACTTCTGAAACATTATTTGAAAATGGTGCCAGCACAATAAGCTACACATAACTGTTTTTCAGTTCTTTTAGGAACACTAAAAAACTGCTGTCAAACTCCATTTTATTCAATGTGTGATCGCAGTTTCAAGAAATATACTAATTTTTCTAAATAATTTAGATTAAAATCATATTTAATGAAAAATTGAGTGTTTACTTATGTTCCTAAAGCTGACCTATTGAATAAAGTATCAGCAGTGCCTCACATTGTTATCCGTAACACTGTTTATGAACTGTAAGACAAGAATAAGCTAATCATATCTCTGTTGCCTCAGTAATATGAATTAATCAGGTGTTGAATGGATTGTGGAAGTGAATTTATTCTACTGAAATCACATCATGTTTGTATGGAAAAGACTGAAAGTCTACTTTTGAAGCCAAAAAGAAATTAAAGTTTTAATAATAAAATGCACTATGGCCTCGATCCAACTTAGCACATAAAATAAATAGTCACAGCACACTTTTAAATATGACGCCATCAGTGTTGCAGTACAGTTACCTCTGGACTAGCTGCCGATACTCTCTTCTTACGTGCTAATTAAGTAGATCTACACATACATGTTTGAACTTGCACACTATGCACACACAGACGTATATCTGTAGGCTAAGTAAAATGGCATAGACTGATCTAATTTCAAAATGGACAGTAAAAAAAAAGCAATTTAAAACAATTTTTTTAAGGCTATGAAGAATATCTTGCAAGCAGAAGTCGTAAAGTGGCAAAATAGGAAAGTATAATGAGCCTGTAGATGCACAATGAACAAATTACAGAGATAGAGACCAGAAAAGTTTGGGAAATTGTCTAGTAGCCCAAATTCCTAAAAAAGACAGTTATTTCTGTTATAATCTACCTAGTTTTTGTTTTTCACTTGTTCTGAGGTGTATAAATAGCCACCTTTTTTAAACCAATGGACCTGTTTCATAATACAGCAATGGCATTACACATTTCCTCAGCAGTTTTAACCTAATTCATTTTTCTATAATACCTTGTGGTCACTTTTAAACACTGTTATTTATCTCCCATATTACCTTCAGTATTTCACTAGTGACGTTTGTAGCTCCAAAATAAGTAGATAGATATGGCAGTGCAGGATTTATATTTACAATGGGTTTAATTTCACTTGATAAAAAGAAATTGGCCTATAGCAATACTTGTTGCAAATACAGAAATGCACTCCTTTCAGTTTTTACAGTTCACTTAAAAAAAAAAGAAACAAAAACTTTAAATTACTTTTGTATAAAAATCTTAATATAAAATTACAATATATTGGGTCATGATTTACACTCAAAGTGGAGCTTGCAGGGACTCCCCCAAGGGAAGTTACGCTCTGACCCTATCATGAGACTCCCACACATGCCTGCCTTCCCCTAGCCCCTCTTCCTGTGCTGAAAGACAGCTATACTCAGACATCTGTAAGATAGTGCCATTTTTGCTTTCACTCACTTCAGAACCCATTTATTAGAGACATCTAAGCCTGTATTTCCAAATTAAGTCCTGTCATCTGCATTTGTTCAAGTTTGCATGTGGTAATTCAATATATATTATCACTATTAAAATAGATAAGTTTTCTTTCATTTAGCTGGAGCCTTAGTCTCCTACTTCTACTGTCGTCAATATAAAAATCACTTTTGACATCTGTGGAACCTGACAGATCAATAAAATAATTCCTTCAGAAATAGGAACTATTGCTTATTATAATTAACAGATAATTGTTACAACCAAACTATAATTTCTGTAGCCTTCACCTCTAAAAGCAGTCCCATTAACTATTATAAAACACAGAACAAATGTATATTTTCATTTCTAGGACTATATAGATTACTCATCCGTATGCAGTGAAGAGTTTGTGGAAACTAATTTGTATCAGGAGTGACCAAGAATCATGTTTTGACTTTCCTATACGACGTTTGTCCTATATGATAATACTTCATCTTCCCAAGTGAATAACCAAAACTTTATAGCGAGCAATTAATATAGCCACAACAGCAATAATATATGCATCTATGCAACAAACTGTTATTCTCTAAACACCAGTATGAACTAAGTCTGATTTGCAAAAATGTCAGCATGATCTGACCATTTTACAATCTTGCGAAAAATAGCTGTTCAGCTGGGAGGAAGTGGTAGACTTGCCAGTACTGACCCTTTGCCTGAGAGCTGTGACATTTTTATCCACCCATGAGAAGTTGTGAACTCCAGTGAAGTGCCACACATGTGTTAAGTATACATTATTTTACATCCACATATAAAATTAATTAATTATTTATTTTGAGCAGACAATGGAAAAGCATCACTTTTTATTACCCCCAGCTGAGACCTACTTTAAAAAAGGTGTGTTGCATGCGGACTGTGTGGAACTGACCAAAAATCTTCCACCTCAAACCCTGTGTAGTTCAGCAATCTGGCTCTCATACTGAGCCTGCAGTGCCCATCTCCCGGCACACACCTCTGCTGTACCCTAAATAACCCTCCCGTGATCCCCTTTGAAAAGAAACCCGGAGATGTGGATAAGAAAGGAGCTACTCCAGTAACCTCTCCAATCTGGGTAGTCCAAAGGCCACAGACGTGCAGTAGTTATCAGCCTCACAGTGTAAACACAGGCACAGAGGCACAGCTCTCACAACTGATGTTGACAACCAAATAGAAGAAAGGGAGAACATATCTACAAAAGTGGTCACCATCTTGCCCTGGACATTCTGACGTGGTCAGGCATAAACTGAAACCCTAAGGATGTTTTCCTGTATCTCTGTGCCCAAGTATACGCTTTCAGCAGGCTATCTTGGCTCAGATACGGTGTTGTGGAAACACTAGAGACTGAAGCTGGCCGGTGTCAAATATTATTTTTTAATATATTTATTTCATTTTTATCAAACACTATGGCTTCCATTAACATTTGGCTCAAGATTACTTCTAAAATATTCTCTTTCTTCAAAAAGAAAAGTCTCACATATGAGCAAGCAAGATGACGGGAGATGTACAGCTTTGAACGAGCTGAGAATCTGGCCCAGAAAGAGTATCCAAAACCACAAGTGTCTCTTCTGGTGGGCCATTTTCCATAGCTGTCCATAATACTCTATTTTCCATGCTGTTATGTCATTAAATATAGACACAGGCAGAGATGCACACACACAAACAACTGTGTGGATGAATTTCTGATGCGATATCACATGCCTTTCCTTTTGGTCCAGAACGCTGATAGACACAGTTGATTCTGAGATATGTGCTTTCAGGAATCATACTGGAATAACTTTAAGAACATTTCCTCTGTTTCTACTAATAAAGGCAAAGATTCAAGCCACATCTGTAATGCTATGTTTCTGAACAAGGTGTGCTTGTTCTACCAAGGATATGCCAATAATTCAAGGTAATCAGCAGGGTACATTACAGAGGAAACTCTGAACCAACAAGCTGTACAAACAAAATAGCAATCAGAAGATTTAATGCATTTCTGATGTACATTTAAGGCATTGACACTGGGCCACAGATGTACATGTGTTGTGTTTTATCTTGTTGAGATATGGCCTGTGAGAACCTATTATAGCACATCATCACCCACAACTACTGGGCCCAGCAAAGGAAAAATTCCATCACACATTACTCCTGCAGATATATTAGAGAAACAAATTGTACTTGGAATTGAAAAGTCACAGGCTTATTCTGTCTTAATAAATTCCTGCCAAAAGGCTAAGTGTAAAACTAGAAATACTTCCCAAATGTTGTTACTGTATTATCATCTCTGACATCTCAAGGGCTGCTCAGGGGATCATCTAGATATCATTTCAGAGTTCTCCCAATAAATCTGCTTTTTTTAACCTGTGCTTGGTTTTATGTAGCCATTTTGAGTTTGCTGTACTTGAAATTTAACATCCCCTTTGCCAAAAGGCAAAGGCTGTTTTATAACAAGAGTTCTGACACTTTGGTTTTCTGATGATACTGTACACTTTTCAAGATCATAAATATACCTTCAAATGTTAAACTTTTCTGAAGACAGTCTGAAATCCTGTGATGCATCTGATGAATCTTAACAGATCTGCTTCTGTCCCTGTCCTGCCATCTTTCTATTCTAGACTATGCACTATATTTTGATCCTTTTTTATTCTATTATCAATACTTACAGACTCTTGAGTGTTTTCTCTCACATACACCTTGTAACTCTTCCATATGTCATTGTAGTATATAGCAATATTGTAAAGTTCTCTGCTATATCTATTATTTCTGTTATTTTTTCTTACATTTTTAATTCTCTACCTCTCTTAATAAATACATGAGGAGTTTATAATGTTCTGGTAGGAGGATGATAACATGCTAAATAAAATACACTAGGAAAGAGCACTTTTTTGAAGTTATTCCAAGAAAAGCAGTCTTTGGTGTCAACTGGAAAAATCATTTTGTCCCATTTTATTTCTGCTTCAACTAAGCAGAGAAAAGAACAGAAAAATGCAGAGGGTGTGCCTATGCCATTGGTTTAATTACTCAGCTTCACTCCGAGCTCCTGCTTCTTTGACAGGCCACACTTCAGGATATTTCCTGGGATGGAGCAATGAGGTCCTTACCCAGGCAGAACCCAAGCCTGGCTGAAAACTTAAGTAGTCAGGTACGGGGATGAGATGACTTGCTCATATCAATCTGCCAACATTTTACATTCAAAAACACATTCATCCCACCCTCCTCTGCACATGGTACATATCCTTAGCATCACACTATTAAAGCAGAAACATAGAGTGACAGAAAGCAGCCCTGTAACTATCTTTGTTCCAACATAAAGATATATTAATTCTGAAAGAAACTTAAGCAAACTGTGTTAGTGTCTCAGTCCCAACAAGAAAAAACAGCCTAGGCCAAGGAGAAGAACCAGCCTCGACAAATGCTTCTAGCTATCCCAGGGTGGCACACTGAGAAGACTGGGACAAGCTCCCGAAGCTTGGCCAGGGGAACCCATCGGGGTATTCCATGCTGAGGGTTCTGAACAGTACAACCCCAAACTAGGAATCAAAAAATGGCCTCCATTAAGGTGACAGTGGGTATGATCATGTAGCAAAACAGACACATGCTGCAAGTGGCATGAGGGTCCTACAGGTGTAGATGCAAAGGGCTGTGAAACAGTGTCATGGTTTAACCCCGGACAGCATCTAGGACCACGCAGCTGCTCATGCTGTTCTCCCCCCAGGTTGGGATGGGGGAGAGAATCAGAAGAGTAAAAGTGAGTGAATTTGTGGGTTGAGGTAAAGACAGTTTAATTAGTCAAGCAAAAGCCACACACACAAGCAAAGCAAAACAAGGAATTAACTCACTGCTTCCCATGGGCAGGCAGGTGTTCAGCCATCTCCAGGAATGCAGGGCATAACAGTCGCTTGGGAAGACAAATGCCATAACTCTGAAATTCCCCCCTTCCTTCTTCTTCCCAGAGCTTTATATACTGATGACGATATCCTATGGTATGGAATATCCCTTTGGTCAGTTGGGGTCAGCTGTCCCAGCTGTGTCTCCTCCCAACTTTTTGTGCCGCCCCAGCCTGCTCACTGGTGGGATGGGTGTGAAGAGCAGAAAAGGTCTAGATTGCTTAGAAACAACCAAAAAACATCAGCGCACTATCAACGCTGTTCTTATCACAAATCCAAAACACAGCACGATACCAGCTGCTCGCAAGAAAGCCAACTCCATCCCAGCTGAAACCCTAACAAACAGGTACCAAACAAGAGATCACTGAGAAGTTATGCAGTGTGGATCAGTCAAAACACTGCTGGAGAAGCTGGCCATGAGTGGCATGGATGTTACACACCCTCAAATGAACACACCGGGGAAACGCAATGACTTTCTGGAGCAAGTCATAAGGGCCATACGGGGGTAGCCAAACAGCCGCCACCTATGCTAAATCTGACAAGGATCATGAAGAAAAAGCTGCAGAAAAGGATCATGAAGAAAAAGATCTGACATGGTTATAAATTAAATAGATGTAGATTTACTTTAATATAAGAGTTTCTAAACTGTGCAAGCTCATAAATGAACACTGTTCAGCCTCTCCTTCTATGTGTGAAGCAACCTATAGCTGGGGAAGGGGACAGTGAGCTAAAGATGACAACTCTTGTCTTTGTTTCAGCAAGAAAATAGTCGAATTCCTCAATCAGAGCCTTCCATCTCCCTGGGTGCCATCTAGGAAGCAATGTTGAGAACAGCATTGGGTATCTATAGAGATAAATGGGTACACGAGTACTTTTAAGGATGTGGGCCCTGATGTCTCCAGTCTGTCTATAAAGACAAGCATTCCAGATCAGGTCAGTGTGACACTGAGTCACGTACCCCAGCAGTCATCAGTACAGCATGGTGCAATGGAAAGTGAACTGACCTAGTGAGAAAAAAGCATTAATTAAATTTAATGTTTAAATATGAAACTGGAGATGGTCTATCCCTTGTAAGTAAAGTTTACCCTTATGAAACATAATTCTGGACTCTAATTATCTATGCATGTGCTTATTTTTTTATGTTTAATACTTGGGTTCTCAGACGGATCTTAAAGCAATTAGTAATTTGTTGTGTAAAAAAAATATTGTTGCTTTTTGGTCCCAAAAGCACTACGATGTTATTTTTAGATTAGGAAAAAGGGTAAATAGCAAGGTCACCCTACTTTTTCTCAGTCATGTATCTACTATGATTCTCCTGTGCTTCCTTCCTAAAATGTCCTAGCATTTTTTTTTTATATGAAAATGTGGACAGTTCTGGATTTACACAGTGTCATTCTCTCACAAGTGATGCTACATGACATAACTTTTCCACCAGTCATTCATCTTCATCCTTGTCCATGTCCTCATGTGTTCTTTTGGCCATGAGGAATTAGTTGGCCACTGTGAGCACTGCGGGTAACCAGGATGCATTATCTGTATCTTGCTTATTTAGGGGGCGTCTTTCTTCCTTTTCTTTCTCATAAGTGTCATTTTTCCAACAGTTAAAGTCAGTATGGCTACTGCTGAGCTTTATATGAGTTCACATATACTGTTTCAAGAGAGCTTCAAACCTCCCCCGGTATATGTGCTGAAGTTGTCAGTATGCAGTGATCAAAAAATTTCTGTCTTTGTTTCAGTGTTTTGCAAAATCAGAACAGCAGATTGCTGTTGGCTGTGTGTAGGCTCCTCCGCACAAGACTCTTACATCAGCAATCAACAGGTAGGCTTAGCCAACCACAGATCTTGAAATAATCAAGTAGCAACTTGTCATTTCAGCTGTGAAGAAAGCCAACAACTGTGGTGCGAGATATGAAAGTGCACTGCAATGAGTGATGTTCTTGTTTTCTGGCATCCGAATAAGACAAAGAAGACAACCGGGTTTCACAGTTGTGCATCAGTGCCTCGTAGTTTAAAGCTCGTTAATGTTACCGGGCTCTGGTAAATGAATGAAAAGAAAATTGATCATTAAATGGTGTGATAAAATGTATGAACAACACATCCAGATACCAGGAGCTTTCTACATACTGAGTGCATCGGCCTTATGAGCAACAAGCTTACAATGTACACCTGCAGACCCCACTAAATTGTTTAGATTGCACACTTTACTGTAGGTCAGGGCTGTTAATCACCAGGACGCCCCAGGGCAGCCACATACAGCCTTATTTATGGTCAAATCAAGAAACTGAAATACTGAACCGTGCCTGATTAGCTGCACTAATATGCTACTTGTGGCTAATTTCTGAGCTGCTTAATTCGCAGGTGTTTGCCCCAGCCAATAAATCATGCTTTCTACCTCCTCTTTGCACTCATAGACCTGCCATGCATATGTGGAGCCTGTTTAAGTGACAAGCAGGAAATAATTGATGGTGCATTAAATCACTCTAGTGTTTAGTGAACTGGTTCCCCTTTGAAACAAGCCTTGCTACGTTCCCACTCCCAGGCTCATTTCAGATGTTATTGTAACCCAAGTCTTCTGCGCCACTGCTTGCAACCTTTCAAAGGTACAATGTGTACATTTCCTCATTTTTATTTGTTTTACTTGTAGAGCACACTATTTGCATAAGACACCACTATTAAATTTTCCACAACAGCTAGTCACCAATGCGATGAAGCAGAACAACATCCTACTGACTGAGAAGTTGGAAGGGAACGCATGAGGAGCCCCAGCAGCTCCAGCCCTGCAGTTTCCCTTTGAATATTCTTAAATGGAGACGTCAGTAAACAGGGATTCTCAGTCATGTTTTGTATTGATCATCCCTAACTTGCTCACTCTGATGATTTTTTTTCCTTCAGGTGAGAGAAGGGGATCTGAAAGTCGAACTCACGGAACCAATTGACTCCTAACTCGCTCTAAGTCAAAACCAGGCAGATTAATGTTCTTTCCTGTATCTTGATCCAAAACCACAGAGAAGCTGCACACTTTCCAAACATTAACTGAAAATGCTGTCGAGATATACCGGGAGGCCTAAAACTAGGGAAGGACCACATTTTTTTTGTCTCTCTTTTGGTTCATCCCATATTCATATGTGGTTATCTAAAGCAATTTTTATTTTGGGGGAATATCTGGTCTTCAGCTTGCATTGTAACTGAGATGATGGTTCCTCAGGGAATTCTGGATGAGCCACATAAATCTTTTTTATACAGCTTATGGAGAATGCCAAACCACTTCTATCTGCTTTAAGGAGTCTATTACCATTGTCCATGACAAAATTCCTTTGCCATTATTCTGGGGCCTATGTAAAACAATCTCAAAGTAATGGATTTCAGCAAACAAGTAAAGATTCTGGGTTTTGAATGTTTTTAATGGCCATTTATGCCTTATGCTGAGACCAAACATAAATTCAATCTAATGGGTAATGAGATCATCTGCTTGACATTGTATCACAGGAGAAGCTTATTGGTGTTCTGCAAACCACAATGTTGTCAACGGTTTTCTGGTGATAGCTAAAAGTGAGAATTTCTGGATATGTTCTTTCTGGGGGTAATTAAAAGTGATGATGTTAACTTAGCGAGGTGTTACATTGTTTGAGGTATGTTTACCTGAGGCTTTTTCTCCTGCTGCAGCTAAGACTGGCAGAAAAATTTCAGCTCTCCAAAAAGAAGACAGCTAGTTAAAATTAAATGAAACGGAACAACAAAAAGGATAAAATGTCTACAAGTGGTACAAAAAGTTTTTAAAGAGAATGTATTAGATATTCACAATAAATGCGATTCATCTCCATCATCAAAACATAGTTCTCAGGTGCTCCACAGGAAACCATATGGCTGAACAGAAAAGATAAAGGAGGCAATAGCAAATTAAAAAAAAAATTAAAAAAAATCCTCCTTAGTAATATCCAACTGAAGAAGTTTTTAAAAAGCATAACTTGAGTCAAATTGCGTATAAAATCACAATAGGGCACGTAAGAAGAATTTTGTGAATAACTCCCTAAAAGCATAAAAATAAAGAAAATAAAAATTAATAACAGAACAAGAAACTCTGTGTGTGTGTGTGTGTGTTTTCAAAGCTTGATATGTAATCTATGAAGTGAACAGAAGGTCGAAGTTTATAAAGAGAACTTAAATGCCCTGTAGTCGCCACGGGTGAGGGTGCAATATTGAGTTACACGGACATGTAGCCTGACCTAATATGGCAATTTTATGTTCTTATCTTCTGAGGTGATAAAATGAAAGTTCTGCTGTCAGGGTGTTCTCTCTTTCTTTTACCTGCTTTCCTTGAATGCCAAGAGAGGATTTGTTAGCTTCTGGGGAAGCTGTAAAGTCATGTTTTGCCATATACTTGCAAAAGAGTTGGGTTATGATCTGGATTATGAGACATTTTTAATACGTTTGTAAATTTTAAGGCCAGAAAGAGCCATTATGTTTGCCCAAAGTAATTTCCTTTGCTATCCAGTTATAACATTTTTCCTGAGTAGTTTCTGAATTGGAAGGAATTATTCTTTTCCATTAAAAAGGAGTTTGTTTATATTTAGAAACTAGTAACTTAACCTGGAATGTATTTTTATAATTTGGCATGCTTTTACAAATTTTTAGTGGTAATTCAATTATAAAAAATAAGAACTATGTTTGAGATATTGTGTTTCAATTTATCTCAAGTGCCTTGATTTAAAGGAGATTATTAACACAAATATCTAACAAATAAAGTCAAGTCATAATGTCTGAGCTAAAAACTTTAGGGTGAGAGTTTCAAAGTTCTTCTACATTAAATTATCATAAGCCATATAGCTGATCCCAATAGAAAGAAACATAAATTTCAGTATAAGGGCATGACATTATTCCACTGTTTATTAACTGACTACTTGGTTTAGTTTTGATAGCTAGTTTGCAAAGATGACTACTTGAGAAAAATATAATGCATGCATATCAATGAATATAATTTCAATAAAACAAACTACAGAGTTTTGACTCAAAGGAGTGTTTTTCTCTAAAATGGATTTTCTTGGAACTAAATGTTTGGGTTCAGTTTGTTGGGGTTTTTTTTTGTTAAAATAGACTTTTCAGTTGCTTTCTGCATTACCTAAAAATTTCACAGCCTTCTTCTTAAATATTTTAAATGTGTTTTCTCGAGGATTAGAAAAATGAATATTGAAACTAGTTATTTAATCAATACCATGGTTTTCTGGAAAAAAAAAGTGTAACATTTTCTATGACATGTTCAGTAGGTATTTCGGGTAAATAGCACTGTTGAACTGAACTACATTATTTGAATAAACAAGTGCAATAAAATTAAACTCGATAATACGTCACAAATAAATAATAATAATATGACTGAAGTGGAAAGGCGAGGAGTGAACAAATTTGTACAGAGCTTCAGTTCTTCATTTATAACCTGTTGGAGGAGTTTGTAGGAACAAATTACTTCTTGGTCAGCTGACGTCCATGGGAAGACTCCAGCTGACTTTGATGGGGACAGGGGAAAAATATACATATACATTGTCAGTATTTCTAATCTGACTTGAAATTTTGAATATTTTAGGATTTCTTGTGCCAATCCAGGGAAATCCTCATGAAGCGTAGTGTTTATTGGCTCACTTCTGTGTCCTTTTTAAAGTTCAGGACCTTGTAAACATGATGAATTGAATACAAAAAGTGTTTTCTGAAAACTAACCTTTAAAATTACTTTTTTGTATGTTCTTGTGATTTTTACGATATTTTGAAGAAAATTACTCTAATGCTTATTAGGACTTTCACACAAGGCTCAGGTGAGGAAAATTAAATAATATCAGGTTTTTTTGTTTGCATTTTTCTTTTCTTTGCCCACTCATCCTGTTTAATAAAATCGATAAACCTATGCTTCACTCATGTTAACTTCATGCTTAACAGAACATGACAAACTGTGATGTAAGGATCATCACTGAGGATTTTCAGACTAATTTGTCACACCGCTACAATAGTCTGGAAATTTAGTCTGAAGTTTCTGTTCTTTCAGAAAAAGGATCATAAAATAAAGTCCTTTGAAATGTCTTTAGACTGTCTTGATTTTTATGTTTGTTTTCTTTGTACCAACATATTTTTCCTAATTCAACTTTAGTGAATTCAATAAAGCAATCCCTCTGAACTTTCAAGGGTTGAAAACCAGTCCCAGGCTGTTAGAGAAAATCTTACAAGTATAAGCTGAAACTATAACAAGCTCTTATTTTATGCAGTTTTGGAGAGGTTTATTAAGATAAGGAGCAACATTGGCTTGGGATCACTATTGGGGTGTACACTAGTAGCATTCTGATAGAGTTGTCTGAAGTTTCACTTCTTTTCTCAAAGTGATGTGGTAAGGAAAGAGTTATGATTGTTGGGATCACCTTAGTTGCTCCTCTCCGTATTCATGATGCTCTGAGTGTTTTACAAAGTGAAACTACACCACGACATTTTCATGCTTTAAATTATTTCTGATTTTTCAAAATAACTCTGAGAATACATTCTCAAGAGGTCTGTGCTAGAAATAACCAAAACATACTTGCAATTTAACCCCACATTAGCAAAGATTCTTATTATTGAATTTTGTTTTCGTTTGCTTCATTGGTCTTGAATTATTTTCTCAGTCGAAAATCCACTCTGTATTTCATCACATTCTGGATCAATACCAAAGGAATAATGTATGACAATTCAAAAAAGGAAAAAGGAAATGTATAATGCAAGTTAGTAGCACTATGTAATTGTCATATTGCTGAAATGTAAGCATTGGAGAGGGATATGGGAATGTCAAGAAGTGTAGTTTCTGTATTTAAGAATTAAAGGTGTGCCAGCCTTTACTGTCAGAGTACACTTTCAGGAGGCAGCAATGAAAGTTTATATTACAAAGGTCACTCAGAGAAGAAGAATGTCACAAAGTTAAGTACATCCAGGGAAGATCAGATAATAGGGAATATCTTTTTCAAAGCTAAAATGATAGATTGCAAGAATGGTAAAATAGAGCACATGGCAGATAGAAAGGGAAATCAAGACAAGAAAAAAAATAAAATAGAAGGGTAATACAATATAAGTGAAGCTGTAGAAATCATAAAAGAAATGCTTGGAAACAAGAGTGAAACTTATTGAATAAAATAAAATTTATTCAGAGCATTCAGATGGTAAGATTCAGAAAAATAACCAGCAGAGTGGCATCTTAGCTGATTGCAAGATGCTTGACGAATACATTCAAAAAAATTGTCATGTGTTTTCATATAACACCATATGAATAATTTAACAGCAATGCCAAGATTTATGAAAAGAGCATTATCAGAGTTAATGCCTGAGACAAGAAATTGTGGGGGGTTAGGGTGACTGTACAGTTCTTATTTATAAAAACTTACAGCATTTAACACGGACTTGATAAGCTGGGACAAGATATTTCTGGATTTCTACAGTATTAACAAAGATGAAAGCTTGATGATATTTGGGAATTCTGTACTAGTTATCATTCAATAAAATCTTTGGCAAACAGAATATGTATAATGCTGTGAATGCAATATTTATACAGAATAGCAAGCCTAATTATTTTTCATTTAATATTTTGCTTCCTTTCATGAGCTCATCATAAAGCGATGCTTTGTACTGAATAAGAAATTTTATGACATCATTAAAATGTTACAGACACAATAGTTATGTAATGTTAGTCTTTTTGCCCTGGGAAAACCTATAAGGAAGAGCATGTGCAGACAGATTGATTTTGTTGCTTGCATGCCTGGCCACAACATGAGACAGACACACTATTTCAGTTTCCTGTGGACGGCGTCTGTTGTACCTTGACAAAGAAATGTACCTGTATGCACCGTGTCAGGCTTTCCTATGACACATAAAAAAGTTGATGAACAAGCAGAAAACCAAGAGGTTTCCATCCCTTTGCTTGCATAGACCTCGTCCGCTGGACTGCAACAGTTCCTTGCAGTAATGGGAAACTGTTGGGGAAATCTCCTGAGAGGACACAAGTGGGTGGAGCACAAAAATACAGACAGTGTCTGTTTTAAATTTATGATACCATAACCGTTTTCCAACTTTACTTGCCTTAGTGTCTCCTATAGGAAGATAAGAAGCTGAACTTCCATGGTTGCAATGTGTGTACAACCAAGACGATGTGATCCTCGGGCACTACCCCAGTGGTGTTGAAATCGGAAATGGTGACCATAATCATTCTGAATGGAGCACTTTGAGATGGAACAACATCATTTTAAGTAAAATGATATAGACAGTGCAAGTATAAATAGTGACCAGAAGAGCACAGATTACGGCTTCCAGCCTTTAGGGCAGATGAGGTTAAAGGCAACTTTTCTGCTAAACAGCATGTTTAGCTCTCTGTTTTTTGCACAGATAGCATACTACTCTGACAATGTGGTGTTTTCCACTTTTTTGTTACATATATTAAAAGTTTGCTCAAACCTAAAATCCTGGTGCAAATAAGTCCTGGGTCAACAATTATTACTAAAACTTCATTTTCTCTTCCTCCATTGGTGGAGGAGAAATAATGTAAATTCATTTTCAAACTACATGATACAGTGTGCTTCAGGAGTGACTGAGAGGGCATATTTCTTTCCTAATGGCCAGGTGACCACGATCATTTTCAAATCTTCCAGTACTTTATTCCAATTAAATGCTACAGCATCTTTTACCTTGGCTTATAGTCTGTTCTTAGCTATAGAAAGTACATACCTGATGAACGCGGCCCTCTCTTAGAAAATATTCTAATCACTAAATTTGTGTCGGCAGCATAAAACTCACGTACACACTGAAACTGGTAATAAAGTCTGGCCGTGGTCTGGACCATGAGATACCTCCAGTTACAGAAATAAAAGCCTTGTACCAACCAAAAAAAATACATCTTGCTGTGGACATGCAGACTCCCAAATGTTTGAGGATGCTGGGGTCAACCCATTACCCCTTGGAACTGTTAACAATTGACACACAACCAGCTGCGAACAGGCTTTTCAGTTGGACCTCTCTTGAGCTCAGATTGACAGGAGAGCAAGGAAAAGCGTGGAGAGAAAAAGTATACATGAATCCATGGCATGGCCTCCAAAAATCCTCAGCCAGAAGCAGCACGTGTTTAAAATTCCGTTCCTCCTATATTGGAACCCAAACTATGCTGTGTGTTCTGCAAGAACAAATGTGAAACAGCAGGGATTAGACATGAGTAGGGCTTTAAGAGAGAACTTCATGAAGGTCTGTCAGCTCTGAATAGGGTGAAATCTCAGGCTGTTAATCTTGTTTGTCCACCTAAGACTTTTTTATGGGATTGAGTTTTACCTGAAGATATGTCTTAAGCAAACTCACTTAACTAAGAGAAGATGAGTTGGGTTTTAATGCTGAAGTTTTGATTTTCGCGATGTATTTTTGTAATGTATTTTTAAAGAATGCTTTTCACATGCATGTAGACTATTATTACACAAGTACATTATGATTATAAAACAAAACAAACAGGTTCCTTACTTATTTTAATCTCTTCCATGAGGAACATTGTAATGTTCCTGCTTTTATGCTTTTCAGACTGCTATATATCAGGCATGACTACCAATAACAGTTGTGGCTATTTTTCTCTTCCTTTTCACTCTTTTTCCATACATTGTGGCTTATTTTGAAAAACAGCACCTATTTTGAAACTGCAAACAGCTGAAAACTCTTAGTAAAAAAGTGGATGTTGTATTAAAATATTAGACTTACATATTGCAGTGCAATGGCATATGATATTAAGGGTGGGACTCTGGCTATCATATAGTTTCTTTACATTCCTATAGTTTCTTTTCACCAGCGTGGTATAAAAGGTCTCACAAAAACTATAATTAGGCCTCAGGTCTTTTTTCCTCTCTGCCTGTGAGTAGTTCCCTGATTTCAGCAATCGTGTTAAAACCTACTGATTCGCGAGCCACCAATTTACTTGGTCATCTGTTCCTACACAAGGCATAGGAAATAGGAAAGGCGGAACCTACATGGTCATCTCATCGATCCACCTGCCCTGGACCACCTCTACTTTCATCCTTCATGACAGACACTAGTTCCAACTCTTTCTGAAAATTCCTGTGACAGAGATCCCACAGCCTCCCTGGCAGAACTGTGCACTTGTTACTTTAAGGAAAGGATTTTTTCTTTTGTTTGTCTTAATGCATAACACAAATGTCTTTTGCTGAAAAGGAAAAGAATATATTGCCATCATATAACAAAACTGTAGTAATGTCTCTCTTTTTCTAAGCTAAATAATACCATTTCAATCAACCGTTTGTCATAGGTCGTATTTTCTGTGTTTCTGGTCTTCCTCATTCCTCTACTAATTTGATCTTCCTCTTTCTAAAAACACGGTATTAACAAACTGGTACTTCAGCTGGGGCCATTCCAACACTGAGCAGGGTAGAAGCATTAGGTCACGTGGTTTTTAGGGTATATTCTGTGGTGGTTGTCTTTTTGCAACACCATTGGCATTGCTGACTCAGGCTGGGGTCCATTACAACCCCCAAGATCCTCTCCTTCAGTCCTCCTGCTTAGTCAGCTTGTGTTTGTTCTTGCAACTGTTTATTCTAATCTCAGAACAGTGCTCTGCTGATTCAATATCTTTTTTCAATTTGTCAGGAATTTTTTTTTTTTATTCTAATCATGTCCACCAATGCACTTCATGCCTCAGCCCATCTACAAATTCCTTAAGCATCCTCTCAAGTCTTTTGCCCAATTGTCTAGTGAAAAACTCAAGCCAGGACAGACATCCGTCAAGTCTCATTCACTGCAGTCTTCCATTTTGAGAGTACATTGCTGATAGCTATAAACTGGGTCTGGTTTCCCACCAGTTTCTGTGCAAGTAAGAATTCAACCTAAACCACATTTGCCAAGCTTTCTTATAAGACCACATTGCAAAATGCCCTACCAAAAGACGTATACTCTCAAGTCCTTCTTTCACCTTTCATGTAATTGTTTTGATACGATTTGCCCCTCACAACTGAACCTTAGATTTTTATTCCGTCATTATTGGGAGCATGTTTTGTCTTAGGAATGGAAGTTTCTGTAATCACCTTGTATTTCCTACTTCTTCCTCTTTTTTGTGTTTATATCTAAAGACCTGGTTTGCCATTTTCTCCTTTGTGGAATTTCCCCAAGTTCTCAGAGAAAAATGGCTACTGGTTTGCAACTGCTTCAGCCAGATCAGTGAGTGTCACAAGGTGCATTTCACCTGGCTCACGTGTTTTACAGCACCTACAGAATAGCTCTCTCACCTGCTCTTTCCCTACTCTAGAATGATATTTTTTTTCATCCTGACTGTGTCTGTCTTAACTGTGTGGCCACAGTCGGTCCTCCTAGCCAAGGTTGTAGCATCCCGCCTTGTGGTATGCTGCCATACTTTCCAGTAGCCTTCATGTTACAGCACATCTGTAAGTAGTGAAAAAGATAGAAGAGCAGCAGACTGAGCTGTTACCGAACTAGTAGAATATGTTCATCTTCTCTAATTGACGGCATATTTTTTTTTTACGTTGTTGTTTCCTAGCTTTGGCCTGATATATTTCTTACAGATAAAGGAAATCTCTCTCTTCTCTATCTCTTTCCATATGTCGGCCTTCTTCCTTTACTTCTTGTTCTCTGTCTGTTATTGGGAGTTACAGATCTTGCATGATCTAATGAGATGAATGTTATAAAGTGAGAATGGGAAGCTCTGTGCTTTCACTGAACTAATCTCTACCCTGGTCTAAGGGGCTTATTTGCAGCTGGAAGTCCTGGCAGTCTAGAAATAAATGCCTCATAAAGAATTACTTAATTTAGTTAATAATGTTTGAATCAAGTCATTCTTCATTTTCCATAAAACTAGAATAGGCTAGAAGTAATTCAATTATTTTTTACAAGTACTAATGAATAAAGTAAATGTGTAATTTCCAATAAATTACATAGTTACTTGTGGTGTGAAAAATTGTGCACTCAAAACAAGTAAAAAATGTGTCACTTTTATTTTTATAGTATGTCCTTTAGAAGAGATATTAAAGCACTGTTTACTTTATCCCATGGTACTCTATAGAAAACTGTAGATTAATTTTCCCTCAGAGAAGCCGTATAGCATTTCAACCCTGAAAGAAAAAAATGCCTTAGAGAGAATCATTCAGGTACCTTGTATAAATTCTTCAGTAATAAGAAATAGGTATTTATGCACTTCTTACATAGCCTGTATCTGTTGAGGGAACATATTCTTGCCCTGTTAAAGGATAGATTCAGTGTTTTTCTCTCTGAGTCTTTTTGCTCCTCTTTTAATTAACATGCAAACTTGGGCATAATCCTCCCTCTCAAACAGTGTTTTTCTGTTCTGAACCATGAGGACAGAATTTCTTTTCTCTGGGCAATGGGTAGGACAGAAGAGTCATGAATGGAAAGCAGGGGATGAAATACTCCTTTCCCTCCTGTTCACCTTCCAAAACTCAAGAACATCTCTGTGTGTTCATGGAAATGACAAAGGAATTTATTTTGTATATTCAAATATAGAAAGAGGCAACTTAGAAGAGTACAGTATTTAGAAAAATATACTTACTGCAAGCTGGGATCCCTCTTGGCATACCTGCATACAAGCACCATCTATAAGTAATGCATCCACTGCTTGTGCCGGTGCACTGGGGGGAAGGGGAAAATACAGAGATTCACAAAATACATATCTCAGTAACCATAAATGAAGCAAATCCACTTTAGCTTTGCTGTGACCTCCAGGAAGCAGAGCATGAACTGCTTTGATTTATCACAAAATTGGAGCTTGCATCTAGAAATGTAAGTGTGAGATCATTTACTTAAAAGCTGTAGCCATCACCATAATCTTTAAGGAGCCAGATCCTGAGGCAAATTGCTGATGTGCTGATGTGCTAAGGCCTAGAAAGCAAGTCAGACTTCCAGGATGCTTTACAAATATGGCAATATTGACAGGCTGTAAATTGGTTTCTTTGTGCATGCTGCCTAGCCAAATAACCCTTAAGGTAAGCATGATAATAGCATAAGTTGGCAAATACATTTCGCCAGGCCTCTGTGCAGATGTAACACTTCAGAATAAAATAAACCAGCTATGCTAGTTTTGAAGACAAGGTACTCTTACTTAGTTGTGAAATAAACGACCACCCGGCACAATACAATCTCCTCCTCTGCAGTAGGCTTTGTCTACAAGACAAGAAACCGATACCTTCACAGATGGCACTGGCTCCAGAGCAGGAGCGGGTCGGATGTGGATTTAGTGAAGAAACATACTGGCCACTTAGACAATCCAGGTAAAGCTGTGCCACGCATTCAGATACGCATACAGGAACAATGATTTGTGAGACCCCCAAGTTTTATACGTTTCTTGGACGTGGAAGTGAATACAATTTTTGCCAGAATGTCCTTAGGCCTGATGTCCCTTCGGTCAGAGTATTTGCACTTCTGGTAGACAGAAGTTAGAGAGTGACCCTTGTTTCAACTCCACTGACCCATCACCTTTTCCCAAGTACGCCTCATTACTGCATTCTCTGCTTTACAGCAGGATTACCCAAATAGAGAACTGTTAGTAAAACATGAAATAAATGTTGAGTAAGTGTTGACTTCTTACAATGACTCTCTAGTATCATCCTTTCAGTAATCTAAAGACCAACAAACACAAAGCACGCAGTGAACCAGTTTTTACAAAGGAAGCAGGATAATAGAATGATAAAATAAATTTCAAAAAGGAATTTACGTCATTTTTTTCCCACTAAACTGATTCAGAACAGAATCTTCAAAATTAAACAACACGTGATCAGTATACACACAGTTATGTACTAAAAGTCCATATAATAAGCGTTTCTTATTGTTAGAAATGGCTGGAGCACCTTATCTTCTGTAACATGCTAATGACACGCTGATTTCCAAAACAGTATCCAGTGTAGGCTAACTACTGGCAGATATAAAAATATTTACATAGATGAACAAAACTGTGTGTTGTAATATACTTGCAAATTTATCTTACAGATGTCATTTCATGAAGACATGATAATTGTTTTCTAGCTAGCCCTGATTACTTAAGAACCTAAAACGCTTTAACAAATTACCATAAACATATTTGAAAGCATTTTAGAAAGATATTCCTGAATTTTTCAGTCAATGTAGAAATGTGTTGATAATTCTGCTATTTTTTCTCCGAGATTTGTTTCCACAGCACACACTATACCTAGAATGAACTAAGAAATTATTTTTTCTTAAGAATATCAGTGCTTTCCAAGTCCATATTATATACTGTATTTCCAGTACATATTTTCTGTTTAATTTATTTTCGTATGGGGAGAGAAAGGGAGCTTCACGGCCATTTTAGATTTATTTTTGCAAAAACATGAGCAAAGTAAATGAAAATTGAACCACCCCACTCCCAAAAATTAAAAGATTGGCTTATATATCCTGTGTATATGACAAAATATTGTAACAAATACCTAAAAAGGAATTCACAAATTCCAGAAACTGAACAAGAAGGAATCTGAACTAGCCAGTAAGAAATGGTGAGAACTGTGATGGACCCAGTCCTGGGCAGAGGGCAGAAGGCAGAAGAAGCCCTGAGTACCCAGCAGAAGGATCCCAGCAAATCCCCCCTGCCAATAGAGCTCTCTGTCCCCATGCTTCCAGGTCATACACCCTCTTGTGTTCAGTTTCTCTGAACCCAAGGATTTTGCATTCATGACTGCTCTGTTGCCCAGCTTCAACAAGAAAATGGAGAATCAGTCCTTTCCAGAGAGCCTCATGAAGCCTGGTGGTTATGCTGCATCTCTGTGTGACATGGAAGCTGGGAGTTTCAATCCATTCAGGCCGAGATACTTTTTTGTTCCAGCTCAGACACATTTTGTTAAAGCTCAATCAAGACAATTAAAACAGGCCTGGTGACTGCAGAAGAAACTCAGGCACCTAAATCAATACACTGAAATCTTCTTCCTGAAAGGCATTACTTAATTTCTAAATGTAGTGTTAAGTAATCTTTTATATATTTTTATTCTTAATAACTGCATCCATCCAAAACATCCACTTCCAAATGACTGCATTTTCAGAAGACGTTCCATAAATGTTGTTTTCTCAGTTTCTACATTGTGTTCATAGAGCATAATATTTTTAGTATGTTATTATTTTTGTTGACTTAAAGTTACAAACATACAAGTAGAATTTATGTAAAGTTTTGTACAGATACAAATATTGGTAGTAGAAGTAATGACCAATATCAATGGAACAGTTTTAAACTTCAGTCTGACCTCTTAAAACACAGTTAAGCTTAACTTATGAGGGCTTATGAAATCTGATAGGTCTGAATTGGGAAATGGAGCAAAATTCCTTTTAGAATAGGGCCATCCTAATGCTTCACCTGAATCAAGAACATTAGCTCAATGCCACTGCTTACTGCCCACCTCTGTCAATTTCATGATGCAGATTGTCTGGTGGTGGTGATCAAGGAGCGCTACCAGCAGGTCGAGGGAGCAGATCCTTCTGGGGAAGCCACATCTGGAGTGGTATGTTCAGGTCTGTCCCCAATACAAGAGACATGGAGCTACTGGAGAGAGTCAAACAAAGGGCTACAAAGATGGTGGGACTAGAATATCTCTCCTATGAGAAGAGCTGAAAGAGCTGGGACTGTTCAGCCTGAAGAAGAGAAACTCCGGGAGAAGCTCACCAATGTGTATAAATACCTGAGGGGAGGGCGCAAAGAAGAGGAGTCCAGGCTCTTTTCAATAATTGCCAGTGATGGTGCCCAGTGACAGGACCAGAGGCAACGGGCACAAGCTGAAACACAGGAGGTTCTGCCTATGAGGGTGACCAAGCACTGGCACAGGTTACACGCAGAGGTTACGAAGTCTCCATCCATATATTCAAAAGCTGTCTGGACGTGGTCCTTAGGAACCTGCTCTAGGTGGCCCTACTTGAGCAACAGGGTTGGACTGGATGACCTCCAGAAGTCCCATCCAACCTCAACTATTCTGTGATTCTGAGAAATACGTCCCAAGTCAGAAGTATGGTTATGTAACAAAATCCGAACGTTGTATGCACCTCTCCTGGACTCACCCAGGAAGGCCATCAGGCTATAACTTATATATATGAGAGGTAGAGGCAGCATGTTCTTTCTCCGTGACCCCCACCCCACCCCCCAAGACTTTTGCTCACAAGGTTCCACAGTGTGCCACAGAATTCATGGTTTTTATGTCCATAACAAAAGGATTGTGCTGTCTGAAGATTTCCCTCCATTTCAGAAGGATGTCCCTTCCGAGTTCTCCATTTCATGAATGCCCCCCATGAATAATTTCTCTTCCTGAAGTCAGCATTCCCCCTGAAGGCTGATTCATGGCGAGAGAGTCTTCCTCAAGTTCTGCTCTTCAGTGATTGAGGTCCCATGTTTATGGAAAGAAAAAAAATCTTTTGAGAGTCTCAGGGCATTGATATCTTGCATCTCAGCAAATTGCCATGGGGTAGAGCATTCTGGTGTTATCTGTTAATACCAGAAGGCGCAGTCTTATAGATTTTTATGTTAAGATGCAAAACAGTGGCACCTGGTGACTCCAGCTCCTTGAAGAGAAACAGTATTTTTGTATTGAGTCTGTTCCATTCCTGTATTCATCAAGTCGCTTTGCTGAGCAAGAACAGATCAGTTAATTTTTTGGCCCAGCTTGCTGCATAGCCATATTAATTGGAATTTTCCATGAAGGATTTATAGGGCACAGTTAAAATGAAATATACTTGCTAACACCTCTGCAGAGGAGTTTATATTAGAAAATAGATGAGGACTAACTGGGTTCCCTTTAGAAAACAAATGTACATGTATACACTGCACATTGCAAACCAGATAACATACGTTGTTCAGGGTATAAATTAGACACAGGGAAAAAAAATAAGGAGAAGAGAAGATCAAGACCTTAAATCTGAAAAGCTTCCAGTTGTCTTTTCCAGAAAAATAATAATGCAAAATATTTTTCTACTTGTTTTCTTCCCCCCACAAACCAGCTACCTCTCAGCCACCGGGTGGTAAAGTTTCACTCTAAATAAAGCATTGATGGTCTGAAAAAACAGCTGCAAAAAAACAAATGACAGTCAGTTCTGACTGTCAATCTACAAATTTAATGAGAAACTCTGCTCGATTTAATGAATCCGGGTGCTTCAGTCTACCATCCCTTTAAGTTGAACCTGCATACACAACTATGTAGTGTCAATTTGGGGCATGCGTTATGGCAGTACAATACACGTCTGAAGGGAGAACTTCATTTTCTGAACTACTAACCATATAAGAAATTGTTACTAATTTACTGTGAGAAATGTGTGTGAAAATGTATGTGCATGTGATTGGTTTGGTGAGACAGCTTGAAAATGTTTAATCAGGGCTGAATAATTCTGTGTCTACAGTAGCAGTTAGATTAAAAACAATCAAAAGAAAAAAAATAATACTATCACTTCACCAGTGTGTCAGGGGTGAAAGTCTAATCGGTTTGTAGTTGAAGATAAACTAACTTCACCATGAACTGACTAGTTGAAATTTGGGGTGGGATTCATTATCTTGAGCTTGGCCTTTGATTCCTCAGTCCCATAAAACCTGAAAAGAAGTACCCTTCTTCCAAGAGTGTATTTTATATATGGGAAAAAGAAAAAAGTAAAAAAAAAAAAAAAAAGGAAAAGGAAGAAAGAAAAAAACTCCTTTTAAGATGTGATTTGATATCATAACTAGGTGGCTAATTACAATGCCTAGGTCAGGACCATTCATTCATTGCAAGTATAGAGATATAATTGTTACCTCAAGCAAATGCCTACGTTTATGCATATGTTTATCAGCCAGAAGTGTGAGCACAAACAAAACACTCGGATTGTTTTACGTATCCCTCTGAAAGACTGCCCTTGAAATTCTGCACAGTTACTGATTTTAACAACGGTACTTGAATGCTGGCTCTGAACGTCAAACCCTGGCTCATTACGGGCAGCCATGAACGAGCCCAAACCTCTTTCCTTCCAGCCCTGGCTCCCTCCCATAAACCCATCCTTGACTGTAGTAAAGGACTGCAGCCCGGTTCCTCTCTGCGTGAGGCTGAGAACCGGCTCATGTAAACACAAGCTGGAGAATTTCGGTTATGTCACGTAGCAAAAACAATGAGTGGAACAAATGAGTCGGGCAGCTCGGAGAGTTGGAAATCTCTAATTACCAGACCCAGTCACAGACAAACACTGAAGGAGGGGCGGACCGTTTGCACCTAATGCCACTCAACCAGGGTGACAATAAATTCATGAAAGGTCAAAGAACTTTCCATTTGTAAAACTCGCAGTGGGAACGATGCGGGGCTGTCACCCGGCCAGGGCTGCCAGGCCTGGGACGATGCTGCCACCTGCCGATGTCTCACCCTCCTCTGAGACTCGCGTCCAGGCTGCGCTCCGCTTTGCCAGCCTCGCTCTTCCTGCAGATAACTTCCACTGGTGTTCTTCTCATCACCTGAGGGAATTTCCAGTTACTCATTGAGACTATGACACTTACTTAGGACCTGCTTGGGTCATTTCGGCATCTTCTTCTCGGCTGAGAACCCGCTATCCTGCGTGCAACTGCAATATCACTTGCTGGAAAGGCAAACATAAATATTAGAGAGCTACTAATTGCCTTTGTTAAATATAGTCTCCTTTTCTAAACAGAGCTTTCACTCCTAGCATTTATAGCACTGTGGGCTACGGTATACCCCTTGCCAACACGCCCCTTATTGCTTAGTTATCAGACTGTTGAAAACGGTTTTCTTATAAAAATGCCTCTCCCAAAAATATACCAAAACCTCCACATCAAGGAGTCTGAATGAAAACCCCTGTAATAGCATTAAGTCTTATTTAGAAAATTTACACAGATGTGTATAAATGAATACAAATTCACACATGAACATACGCACAGAGAGAAATAGGATTAATAAAAGGATTTTTTTTAAAAAAAGATAACTATCACCTAACCATATTCAAGAAATATTCTCTCAGTGAATTCCTCCTGCTACTTTTTCCGGACAATTTATCTAGCTCAAGCTAAAAAGTGGGGGAAAAAACATTGCAACAGCATTCTTGTTGCAGGCTATGGATTGGTCTGTAAGTTTGTGTATCGGGCAGGGCTCAGGCATCAAGGAGCGAAAAGATGAATCACAGGATGAGCTCTTTGGCAACTACTCCTGCTGCCCAACTGTACAGCAGTGCAAAAAGCAGCCTGGCATCTGCTACAGCAGCATCCACCTCTCAGATTCACTCAAGAACCATCCCTGGACAGTGAGAGGGGCTGCAACAGCCACTCAATCGGCCAGAAGCAGGAGTATGCCGCAAGGACAGTCCTCGATTGCACAGAAACAGGGCGGGAGGGACACTTCCCACTGTTTCCCTGAGGCTTTTGGGATGGCTTCCTGACCGATCTGTGCCCTGAAAACCCCCCCTGCCCAAGGGACAGCTTTGCAGGGGATTCTGCAATGCCTCGCTCACGCTGTTTCCACATTTCTACAGTCCCATTGCAGGGGTTCCTTTGCATCACCTGGGGGTCTTTTTGTGAAGAAGGATCCGAAGCAAAGCTCCTTCCAAGGAATTGTTTGAGTAGGGCAATCTCCAGTTGAAGTCTCAAAATTACCTGACCAGCTAAAAGTGTGTCCTGTGTGTGCTGCCCCCCCCCCACACACATGCGTGGAGACACATACACACATGTTTTTCAAGTAGCTGTTGAAAAATGTCATAAGGTATTTTGGAAGGACTACCTTGACCCTTCTCTCTCAAAATCTTGATTTTGTCTAGTTACGTGTGCAAGACTGCTTAGGGCAATGGCATCCCAAGTTTTCATTTTGCTCTCTTCTCTGCACTTTCCTGCAAATGCGTCTGAACTTTCACGTTCAGATGCTGCACGTACCATCATCACGTTTGCTTGTGCTGCAATTACAACTAGGCCAGCACTAACTGCAGGAGCCAACCCATCTTCACATGACTGAGGGCAGGGAAAGGCTCCTTCCAGCTGTGCAAATGGTTGCATTGACCTATGGTGACCACCCTGGTCAAACCCTGGAGGAAGCATGTGGTAGTGGCAACAGGGCCTGTCCTCAGAGCAAAACCACCAGCTCTCCCACGCAGTCAGCCCAGCACAAGCATAGTTCTTGTTTCTTTGTGCCTGATTAAGGACTCTGCACCTGAATTTTAATCATGAGAAAATCGTGTCCAATACGTGGCAAGAGGCAGAGAGAGGGTGCCCTTGGAGGACCTTCTGTAGCAATTACTTGGCCTAAACCCTTAAATTTCTTACATTATGTTTAATCATTATAAGACAGATAGACTAAGAGTAACAATTCCAGCAGTGGACAAGCCCTGATGGTTAGCTAAGGTACCTAAGGGCGTGCATTTTAAAAAACATTTGCATAATGATGTGGCTGTTTAAAAATTACATAACAGTACAATTAAAAGGCCAGAGAATGGCACAGTTGAGCTGTTCCTCAGGTTAGCTGCTGTGATCCTGAATCTCTCTGCCAGCAGCTTTCTTCTCTGAAAGAAACTGCTTGCCCACTTGAAATGTAAAGACATGCTTTTCCAGTGGCTTTCACAGTTTTCACTTACATATAAAGCCTCTGGTGGGCTGCATGCTGCTTTCTCAAAGAAATATTTCGTACCTATATTAGCATCTTAAGATTCACTGCCAAAACAATACCAGCATTTAAAGGTCATCTTTATCTGCTGTTGTGGACTAAATATTGTTTACAAATTTATATGATAATAATAATAAATGTATGTATAGAGCAGTTTTCTTTATTTAAAAAAAGCAAAATACCCTCTGCTAAGCTTCCAATAAATCCTAAACCATTCTATGATTCTATGAATCTAATAATTTGAATGTCCTACGGGCTTGACTGTTAACAGATTTTTAAAAATCTGTTAACGCTAATGTAGGTTTCTGCACTTCAGCTTCAGCACCACTACATGTGGTTTAAAATCTCCATTTAAATACCGTTCAACTTTGACATCAACAAGTGTTGAAGAGAGTGTTCATATATTTTTCTTGCTGAGAAAAGTCTTTCTTGTCAAACGTTGTAATCGAGCCACTAACAGCTGGCACGAGTCTTATCTGCTTTGACAATCATGATACCAAAAAGGAAAGACACGACTTCACTTGCCTCTTGATTTTCAAGATTACAAAGGACCCAGACCAGAATTCCAGACCTGAATGTTTCCTTTTTCAGGTAAGACTTTTTCGTGAGATCAACTCTGAGTTTAACATTTGTGTCTGGGCCTCCTCTCAGTTCAAGACGTCAAGCGGTTCTGGGAGGAACGTGACGGGCAATGGAAGCCCACTCTATACTGAATTGTAATGGCATTTCCCATTTCTAAAAATGAAAATGTAGGAGTTAAACTTGCAATTCTTGACTGCAAATGGCTGCAAGGCACTTATTTTTGGTCACTGATATTTGCTAGGAAATAAATTAAAAATTAGAGGAAGGTTAAATGTAATCTCCTGACTGCTTCAGAGAATTAAATATACTGACCACTGAGAAGCCTGCCTAACTTTTAACGCTAGGCTTCCTGCTGTTTATTAGAAGTTATGCAAAACCAATGGCAAATGGTAATAAACAATAATCTTTCAAGAACTTGCCAACCAGTGGAATTCTTTAACCAAAACCTGCAAAAACATAACAAATATTTTGAAAATAAACAATTGTTTTCTGAATGAAAAGTACTTGATTTCATCCCAAATTTCATTTTGCCAAAAAGAACTTTGCTACCAGGAATTCTGAGCTGCTGCCAGGATTATTGTTACGTGAAAGTCCTCATTTATTATTGAAATTCTGGGTTTTTTTCTAGAGAAGTGGCAAATTGAATGAGAAACATCCTTTTACTTTGCCTGCCAAACAAATGCAGCTTCTATGATATGCAAGAAACATCTTACAACGAGCACATGACAAACTGTCTCCAAGGGGACTTTCTTCAAGCTAAAAGGATAAAGTGGTTTTCACTTGTCAAAAATGCATTGTTGTTTTAAAGAAGCAAATGAATTAAAAAATATGTATTTTGTGTTTATGAACCATTTAGGAAAGGAGAATTCTTCCTCAGCAATAAGAAAATAAATTAGAAGTTCAAAAGCAAGCTCCCCACTCCAAAAAAACATCACAGTTTGCGTTGACTGACATGCCTTTAGCTTATTACTGGTGCTACACTATTTATTTGCTACTTGTAAAGATAACAAAGGGAAGAAGGTATGTGGAAGTAACCCTTTTCCCCAGTATAATGGATTTGAATTGTCCAAAGAACATGATTTTCAGTAGAACAAATATGAAATAAATAGGCCCAAGGTCTCCATTAGCAGGTAAGCAGACATTTCACAAGGAATATATGTCTGCAGGTAGAGAGACACACAGAAAAAAAGCATTTGCATTTTTTTTTAAATCATGGAAAATAGAAATATTTCATAGCTATGTAATGTCGCTTTCACACAATAGTTTATCAGAACAGGCTGTGATTAATAAGCTGTGAGTAGGTCGTTGTATTTCTTTAACAATGTTAATATGATTCTTTCTTGAAGAAATATACTCGAGGAATGGATGATAACTTCGGAGTCGGGCAGAGTGCTGCTGCTTCTTCAGAATGTAAGTTGCAGTGATTTACTTCTGAAGCCACACCCGCAGCAGAAGTCAGTGAGCAATGTATCTTGATCTATTGGTAACATCTACTGTACATAAATGGCACAGATTTCTCAGCTGTTTGGGGTTTGTTATTGCTCGGCGACTGCATTAGATAGAGAAGGAGGAGGACCAGAACAACAACGTTTTTTACATACGGGCATTTCATACTACATTTTATATTTGCTTGGGCTGAAAGCCAAGAGAATGGTCTCTTTTTCAGAAAATAAATCGAAAAATCAAAATTCCTTTAATTTTATCCCAAATTTTAACACTCAATACTGAAAGCCAAAGTAGAAGAACAGTTGCAGTGAACAGTAGAATGGCACTGTGCCACAGCTCTAAGGATAAACACAATAAAAAATCTATTTTATGTTCTGGAAATTAGTCTTAGATGCCATGGACATAGAATGAACAAGATACAGTCCTCTAACACACACATATACTACACATGCATAAGAAAGGGTTTGTATGCACATTTATCACTCTGAACAAGAGGAAATACTTTATGGAGGGTGTTTGAATGCTATTTATTCAAATTGAACCGTACCGTTCATATTGAGTAGAAAGACTGGAGATAAGTCTATTAAAAAAACCCCAACATTTAAACCAGTAGAAAGTGCAGCACTTAATTGCTCATCTCCAATACATGTAAGATAATACCTTATGGGTGATCTATGATCAAAATTGGTTTAATATACTTATTACTGGAAACCAGTTACAAATAAGTCAAGAAACTGGATTAATTATGTTGTTTTGCAGGAACTAAAGGAGGGGAGAATCAGCTATGCTCAAAAATGTTCTTGTTCTGCAAAATGCACTATGAGTCTATGCAGTGGTTTAAAGTTTGTTCAATACTATGTCATGTAATGAAATGTTACGTAGCAATACAGATCTTGCTTCTGCTTGAGGTATTGTAAATCACTATTGATTTCAGTGGAGGCAGGATCAGGTTCTTAGTTAGAAACGATAACAAGCCAATTCTGAATTCTCTTATACTTACCAAAGATAGTCGTCATCTCTGACAGAGATGCAGAAATGTCAAGAAAATCTATTCATGTGCTTTAGACACTGGCTTTAAGCAGCAGAAAAAAAGATATCAAAGAGCACAGCTTTACAAGCGTATGCAAGAGCGGCATTATAGATGACTTCCCTGAACAAAGGCTTGCATGATCAGGTCAAATTGCTTGTGAGGCTTTCACCAAGCTTTCAAATTGTACAGAAATAAAGGGGGGAAATGGTGTTATAAAAAGTATTTTTAAACCTGTTGCAATATTCTGACTGGGTTTGAATTAAATTGCAGATGATCAATGTCCCTGAATTAGTACTTTTTATTAACAGACAAAGAGCACTCCATTAAACTTCTGTTTCGAATCGCACTACTTGTCATTAAACAATCAGAGCATGTTTTCTCTTTCTTTTGACCTTGGCAATTAACATATAAACTTTCAAAGCACTACACTCAGACCTCTGAAACGAAATACGATATAGAACACAATTAGTGACATAGAGATGAAGGAGACAAATAAAGGGTATCTAAATATAAAGAAATTTCCTAAAAACTCTTCCTGAAAATGAGACACTGTTATTAGAGATTAGACAGTTTAAAGCGAAAAGACATCTGACATTTGCATTGATGCTGTAGTAGTGTAGCTCTGACTTACAGTAGGTGTAATTAGAGCACTCACTCTACGGAGGAAGAAAGACCTGTCACTCTGCAGCAGAGCCCCAAGCAAGGCAGGATAGCTAACCATGTCTTATCCTTAAATTACGCTTCTGATTTGAAAAAATATTTAAAAAAACACAAGGTTTGAGGTGGATTGTGTAGTGTTAGTAACTGAACCTTCCCCACTTCTCTGTTAATATTATTACAGCAAGTTATTACATATTTTTTGAAGCCCAGAGGACAGCTCAAGATTCATCTGCTTGAGTAAATGCACTGATAGGATTATTTTGGAAAAGCATGATGTAAGCAGGCTCTTTCTAATAGAATGAAACCCCTCAAGATACTTGTAATTAAATTGATTAATTTGGCTTGTGAAAGTGCATTGTGTCATCTGATTTTGGAGGTAGACAAATATCCAAGAGATAGAATATCAGTGTCTTCTTGTCCCTGCTTTACTTAGGGTTAACATACTACCAGCTAACATGGGAAACATCTCAGACAAAAGCTCCTTTTCAGCCGAGCTGACTGAATGGAGTTGGAAATTTCAATTTTCTCCAGTCTTGGACAAGAAAGAATTTCCATGCGTTGGAAATAGCTTTGAATGTTCTGAGATACATGAAATGCAAACAGTTCAATCCCTGTTCAACTTTGAAGACAATCACTGCAAACCCCACTGTTTTTAAAAAATCCCCTCTTCTACTAACAGGAGCTTAGACAAAACAGATGAGGTTCTCACTCCTACATGACCAGGGACAGAGTGGATGATACCTACAATGATGCCTTCCTCTTTTCTTGCAACACTATTGATCTTTTTGTCACCTGCCCCCAGAGACCCACTGGCACTATTTTGTCATTACAGTGCTTGCCGTGAGACACAGAAGGGACAACTTAATGCTGCTTTGTGAAATACTAGTCATTTTGCAGGCTTCAAAATGGAGATTGAGATCGAATGCCGGGGAGTTTTGTGAAGGGTAGATGACTTTCAGATAATGGCCTCACACCTACTCCTAAAGCAAGCCATGAAGGTTTTGTCTTGTAGGGATCCCTAAATCTCCTCTGTTTAGAAGGAGCAATAGAGCAATAGCTTTCCAGGGAAGTGGAAAGCAATACTAAAAATTATTGACAGCTTCAATTTGTAAGGATCCCCTTGGCTACAGCCACAATGGAAGAGAATTATTTGGGCTACCCTTGCCAAATTCCATAACTGAAATCTATGCCAGCAAATGAAATATAAGGCACATAAGCAGAAACAATGAAATATAATAGAAAATCAGAGCAATTTGGCCAGTAATCATTTTAGGATTACCATGAAACAAGACAAACTGGCTCTTCAAAGAAGTCTTTCTCAATAGCTCTCCCACTTCTGTTGAGTAGGCATTGCATTAAACTTGATCATCATTTGAACTATTTATGGATAATTGATTTAGGAATAGTTTCACTCACAAAAATCTCGAAGTTCAATTTGCTACGGTTTGTGGAACATATTTATGTCCATTTTTAACAATGCTAATCGACAGCAATCCAGACTTTTGAACCCTTAAAAAAATTAATTGAACGTTACAAACTCAAATACTGTCGATCAACATAATTTAATAGAGTGTCTTCCATAGATTACCTAACAAAGATCAATCATAATCACAGGACCCTCAACCATTTCTATTCTCCTGTGGTCATTAAAATAGATGGGATTTTCCAGTATGTCTAGAAGATTAATGAATCAGATTTCTGGCAGATCGGAGTTGGATACTAAATTAGGAACAAGTAGTTCTTCAGAAGAACCCTCACCAGTAGCCTGTCCTCACATGCAGTTTCTGTCAATGGAGTTCCCTTTGGAATATCTTTGTTGATCACAATAACAGAAGCATGTCCCCAGGTTGCAGAATATTTAGCACTTCCAAGATTCCTGGAGGAGAACTGGACCTACAGGGGTGCTACAAGACAAAAAAAATAACCAATGGCAATCCTGAGATGCTATATGTTGTCTTAATGAAATATATTTTTATCATTATTATTATTATTATTCATTTTGTGGTTGGAATTGATATCTGAATGTAACATAGATGGGCTTTTAATGTGGTATCAGTTATGGACATGCAGACAGCTGAACAGAAAACGCCTGTGCCCTGTATTCCTAGACAGGGTTTCTACACCAGGAGAAACGAATTATATTTAACTCGCTGCAATAGGAAAAGAACGATGAGCTATTATGATATCTCTGGGTTTCATGCACCTCTACATGAGAACACACGAAAAGCAGGGTATCTTTTCAGCTAATACTGTTTAACTATTTGTTGGCTTGGCGTGTGTGTCTGTGTGTCCCAAAGGGAATTAGGTTGCTTTTATAATAAATACATTTTTTATGTAAGAGTGCATATGGATTGCTCTGTGGGACAGTAGCACACTGAAAAGAACAGCTCACATGCAAATCCAGAATAAAAAGACAAGTAGGAGAAGGGTCACCAATACAAGAACCGGTAAGAGCACAGTACGTTCTACACAATCAAGAGACACAGCCTAGGGTACCTGAGGTGGCTTGATGTAAGGTACTGAGTCTTCTTTTACCTCCTGAGTAGAAGAGATGTCGTGTTTCAGTGACAGCAATGCGCTTCCTCCTCACAGACGCTTCATGTGAGATGAAGTGGCAGCTGGTACAGAGGACCTCTGGCACCGAGCATAAATTTTGGCTCCAAAAACATTAGTCTCTGCAAAATTTCTTTTAAATCAAAGAAGTAAATCTCCAAAGGGACCTTAATAGAAAAATTGACTTTGTTTCCATTTCTCTATTTCTATACAGTTTGCCTCCCTAGCCAATTTTTCAGGTTTCCTACATGGCTTTATCACAACAACTGCAGTTACAAAACATCAGAGAAAACGATGTGTGTACAAAACAGTTGGATTTATTACATGTTTATTCAGAAATAGGCCTGACATAACAACATTGCCAAATATTTGGAAAATTACAATGCTCCAAAAGCCCTTCTGCCTTTGTATGACACGGAAAATTAAATCCTTCCTGGAACAGTCCAACCAGTCCTAAAAGAATGAACGGAAGAACATTGCTCCTGTCTTCCCTCCACCTGCTTTCAGAAAAGAGGACTACGGAGCATGAGGGAACTGCTGTGATTAGTATGTACATTTTGCTTTCCAGATGAGTTCGGTAACCCTCTCCCTGCCAGGGAGAGGACAATACCTTCATCTTTCAGGAGAGGGATGCAGCAGCTAGCAAGAGAGATCTTGACGGGCAGCTTCACCAAAGCCACATTGCCGCAGGCTCAGAGTGTCAAGGACAGATGGGGGTTAAGGATGAAACCTCTGCACAGAGTGTGACTGCATCTGGTGGCTCATCCTAAAAGCAGATTTTCCTATTTGATAAATGATTACCAGAAAAGAAATAAATCCCAAGTGAGTTACATGGTGAGAATGTCACCAGCTTTCCTGGCTTCACTATCTTTTAAAATGACTTGAAGAACGGTGTCTTGTTATCTAAGAAAATTAAAGCAATGTTTAGAGATTATGTGTAAGACATAATCTCCAGAAGACTGAATCAGCACCTCGTAAACCACCTGAATAAAGGTCCATAACTCTCTGCCACCAAGGAGAGGACTCAAATACAACTCAAACAGTTGTATTTGTTGTATTTGTTGGCCACTGCAGTTAAAGACAACAAGAAGAGATTTTTCCAGTATATCAACAGAAAAAGGAAAACTAGGGAAAATATAGGTCCACTGATGAATGAGATGGGTGCCCTAGTGGTGGAAGACACAGAGAAGGCAGAGTTACTGAATGCCTTCTTTTCTTCGGTCTTCACTGATAAAGCCGTCCCTCACACATCCCATACCCTGGAGGCAAGGGGGAAGGTCTGGAGAGAGGAAGATTTTCCCTCAGTTGAGGAGGACGGGGTCAGAGACCACTTGGCCAAGCTGGACATTCATAAATCCATGGGCCCTGACGGGATGCACCCGCGAGTGCTGAGAGAGCTGGCAGATGTTATCGGTAGACCACTCTCCATCGTCTTTGAAAAGTCATGGGGAACAGGAGAGGTGCCTGAGGACTGGAGGAAGGCTAACGTCACTCCAATCTTCAAAAAAGGCAAGAAGGAGGACTCAGGGAACTACAGGCCTGTTAGTCTCACCTCTGTCCCTGGGAAGGTAATGGAGCGACTCATTCTGGATGTCGTCTCCAAACACATAGAGGAACAGGAAGTTATTGGAAGTGGTCAGCATGGATTTACCAAGGGCAAATCATGCCTGACCAATCTGATAGCTTTCTATGATGTTATAACGGGTTGGCTGGATGAGGGGAGAGCCGTAGATGTCATCTACCTTGACCTTAGCAAAGCTTTTGACACTGTCTCCCATAACATCCTCATTAGGAAGCTGAGGAAGTATGGGCTAGATGAGGTGACAGTGAGGTGGATCGAGAGCTGGCTGAGTGACAGAACCCAGAGGGTTGTGATCAGCGGCACAGAGTCCAGTTGGAGGCCTGTAACGAGTGGTGTCCCTCAGGGGTCAATACTTGGACCAATTTTGTTCAATATATTCATTAATGACCTGGATGATGGGACAGAGTGTATCCTCAGCAAGTTTGCTGATGATACCAAGCTGGGAGGGGTGGCCGACACTCCAGAGGGCCGTGCTGCCATCCAGCGTGACCTGGACAGGCTGGAGAGCTGGGCAGAGAAGAACCTAATGAGGTTCAACAAAAGCAAGTGTAGGGTCCTGCACCTGGGAAGGAAGAATGCCAAACACCAGTATAGGTTAGGGGCGGACATGCTGGGAAGCAGCTCTGAGGAGAAGGACCTGGGGGTCCTGGTAGACAGCAAATTATCCATGAGCCAGCAGTGTGCCCTTGTCGCCAAGAAGGCCAATGGCATCCTGGGCTGCATAGGGAAGACTGTGGCCAGTAGGTCGAGGGAGGTCATTCTTCGCCCTCTACTCTGCACTGGTGAGGCCACAACTGGAGTACTGCGTCCAGTTTTGGGCTCCCCAGTTCAAGAGGGACAGGGAACTACTGGAGCGAGTCCAGCGTAGGGCAACCAAGATGATTATGGGACTGGAGCATCTCCCTTATGAGGAAAGGCTGAAAGAGCTGGGACTCTTTAGCCTGGAGAAGAGAAGGTTGAGGGGGGACCTGATTAATGTTTACAAGTACCTAAAGGGTGGGTTTAAGGAGGACGGAGCCAGGCTCTTTTCAATGGTTCCCAGCGACAGGACAGGGGGCAATGGGCACAAGCTAGAACATAGGAAGTTCCGTTCAAATACACGGAAAAACTTCTTTACAGTGAGGGTGACAGAGCACTGGAACAGGCTGCCCAGGGAGGTTGTGGAGTCCCCTTCTCTGGAGATTTTCAAGACCCGCCTGGATGCAGCCCTGAGGGATGTGCTTTAGGCAACCCTGCTCTAGCAGGGGAGTTGGACTAGATGATCTCTAGAGGTCCCTTCCAACTCTGAAGATTCCGTGATTCCATGATTCCGTGATTTTGAGAACACTGAAGAACTCAGTGTTCTTCACCACAGAATTGTAATGGTCACTGGCAGACAATCATGTCCTCAAGCAGGCCTGCAGATACCACGCAGGGGATAGAAGCTCAAATTTTGCAGCCCCCTCAACAGGCCCATTCTTTACATGAGACTGAAGAAGCAAAACAGAGTTGATACACACTACGGATGACAAGGAAATAAAATTTCTTCATCCATTTGTGGCTGTTCTTCAAACTCTACATGGAAGTCTATTTTGCTTCATGGTGACTCAGATTTTTAATGCTATCACATGATATGTAAGCTGGTAGGAGTTTCATATTCTCTTTTGAGAGCGGGGGGAAGTAGAAATGAACAATTCAAGAAGTTACAAGACTTTTATTCAGGGAGTAATATGCACGGAACACCAGGAGAAGACTTGGATTATAGGTTTATCTGTCCCTTTTTATGGGTGACCTTGAAAATGCTTAGAGGAAGCTAGAGAGAAAAGCAATTACATTTTTGAAATTACACACCACTGTTCTCATTCATCTTGATAAGCACTTTTAAGGAATCCAAAAAAGGCTAGAATATTGCTTTTATAAGAGTTATAGAGACCTTGGTTCTGCAGAGTCAGTTTCAAAATAAATTTAGATGTACAAAGATGAATTCTTATTTCCTTTGTGTTGCTAAATTGGCCACTTTTTAAAAAAACTGCAGTTCTATACTGGGGCCTTTGGCAAAAAAAAAAGTGTACAGGATTTTTTTTTCCTTGTTCTGAAAAGATATACAGCAGCTCAGCTTATGTTGTGCAGCCATCCCTACTGTGTCACAAGCATCTGCATTCATCCTTTTCTGTGCGTTTATAAGTGTGATTGAAGTGTTGATAGGAAGCTGCACTTATAAAAACACGATGTTATGTGAACAATAGGCACAAGATTGTAGTTATTCTTATTCCTGCTGGTTAAGCTCCCCTGTGTTCATTTAGGCATGATCTGTCTTCGTGTCTCTTTTACTCTCATTATTATCATGCCTTACCAATTAGGTAAGGCACTGAACGGCCTGTTATTCCAGCCTGGGAGGGCTGGGGGTCAGGAGGAGTCATGCTTAATGTTAAGTAGCTGTGAAACGTTAAAGCCTGTAAATTCATCAGGACAGTTGGCCTAGCCCACTGCAGGGCAAGGGGTGTAAGTACTTTTCTGCTTGAATTACACATGGAGCAGCACTGGCTTTGAAATGCCAGGATCCACGCTGAGCCCGGCAAATGCTCCCCAAGCGCGTAGCTCCAGCTTCAGCTCTAATAGCAGGAGCAATAGGGGTTATATTTGGAAGCTCTTGCCAGTCAGATACAAAAAGAAACTTCAAAAATCATTCTTCCTCTTTACTGAGGACCCCCTTAGGAGTACTACTGGGAAGAAGTCTGTCGACCTGCCACAGCTAATAGTCACTCAGCAACGCAGTGTAACCACCGCTCCAGAATCAATGCGCTGCAGCTATTCAGTAGTACCACATCTGATGCTTGAAAGGATGGAAAATACGATATGTGACAGCTGCTTATGAGTGATAGTGATAGTGAACAAAAAGCCTAATGGGTACTGGAATCTCCCCACCCTGCATACAGAAAAGACGAGGAAGGGAATGATGACTTTTCCTAGCACGGCTGCACTCTTCAGCAGGCACCGTCCTGTGTGCCAGATTGGCATCTCCAACAGCTCAACAGCAATTATTCACATGCCACCTCTGAAGCTGTGGTTTGCTACTCACATAATCTCTGCTATATCACATACCAGACTGCTGACTGCACATCAAGAGGTTTTTCACTTGTTGGACAAGAGAATAAGAGACCAACAGACAGAAAACAGGAAAGGATCAAATCTGTTAGTCTAGGGTTTGTACAAGGAAAGCACGAGCTTTTGTAACCAATATGCACAAGGTTAAAATCTAAGCAAGGCTAGTTTAGCTTCGGAAAGAAGGATTTTCCGATGTACCAAAAAAAAAAAAATGGCGAGGCTTTGTGGTATGGAGTTTTACCACTGGCTTCATTGGGAACTTGGTTGTGTATCTTCTTGGTCTGCTTGAAACTTAGCACCCAGCAATATTTGAATAATTTCTGGAATTGTAGATTGTTTCCTGAAATCCCATAGTCTCTCGCTTTGATGTACAGTGAGGTGCTTCTTTGGCAAAGGCAACTTTGCTTCTGTCTGCTATATGGCATAGCAACTGTTGACTCCAGATCTTAATAGATACTTATAGTTATACCTCACCTCCATGAACTTCACTCTTCATTTTGTGAGCATAACTTTTATGGTTATTTAGAGAAAATTATTCGTTTGTTCTGAGAGGAAAGAACATTTGTTAACATGGCTGAAACTTTTTAAAATGTGTCTCAAAACAAATGCCATAAGCTATTTATTGTCACAATATAGAAAAAATCTTCAGTATAAAACAATAATGTATTTCTAGCATGCAGAATGATAGAACACCTGCCCAAAAGGAAAAAAGACAAGAAGATATTTCATCAAGAGAGAACCTAATTATTAAAAACATTCTAAAAGCAGAGGTGACTGAATTTGGGGTAGAAAGGTGAGTTTGATCAAAGGGCTAGTTCAATCATTTGTCTGTACAAGCAAGTGCTGCCCTGAGTTGTCAGTAGCTCTTCTCGACCTATTAAAAGTCCTAAGTGGGTATTATTTTGTAGATCTATGTAGATTTATGAGCAAAATTAATTAGTATCTATTTTACTAGTTATTTTTCACTCAAATATTTTCTGACATTGTCTTCAATTTTTTATACTGTAAGACCTTTTTTTATCTTGGTTTAAACATAAACATCCTTTCAAATGTTTATATACCACCAAAAGATATATCCAAGGCTACCTCTGTTTGTCATTTTATCTTCATGCTAAGGGACTCAAAAGGTTAAGATTTTAATCCACTGCAAGGGATTTGCTGAATAAATATCTTGTTTGTAAGAGCTGGATTAAGACAACACACTAAACCTACTCTATCTATCTACAAGACAGTGAATCTTGTCAAGAAAATAAACTCTTCAGTTTATCCTTACTTATGCACAGATCTATGAATAACTCTTATAACCAGCTAGTGATCCTGGTTACATTATCTTGTCTGTAAACATGCTCTGCATGCTGAAACAGCTGAAAGGAACATGCAGGATTAGGAAAAATCACAGAAGCTGAAAACATGTTTTAACACAACTATGGGAGAAAAAAAAAATCCTCTGCTCCAGGTGAAAAGCTTTATAGTCTCTCTCATCTCCCTTATCCTCTCGCATTGCCCAGGATTGCCCTCCTTTGTCAGAGAGAAGCTATGAAAAAAGCTTCTTTAGAATGACCCAACTTGAAGGAATACCTCCTACTTTAATTTCCCTAAGAACAGGTAAAACAGTACGTAGGCAACCACTTTAAACTGTTATCTTAAAAGATACACTAGCACTGGTTAGAGAAAATGTTATATATAAGCAAATAAAAAAAGACAGCACAAGTGGTTTGTGAATTTGTAAACCACTGTTTAAACTTTGAGTTTCAGCACTTACTTTTTAGCCTAGGAGGCCCCAAGCATGTTACAAATTCTGTCAGCTATCGTGTTCCCATTAATCCCACTAACGCTACCAGGATTTTGGTTGGCAACATCAGTTGGACAAGTAGTGGGCTGCTTGTTTAAGGACAGCATCTAGCATAGAGCCTGCAGAGGAACAGCTGTTTAACGATATAAAGGAACGCTGCACAGCAATTTAGGATAACAAATACATGGCCTTATTATTCTACCTTCCTGACATACTCTCAGAATGACCCAAAATGGACTTATGACAGAACACTGCACTTTCTGAAATCTGCAACACCTCAAGACTGCAATCAGCCAGCAGTTCTCAAAAAGATTCTGTACCGGGGTTTGGAGAGACCCCACATCACAGGACAAGCTACTTAAATCCAACTTCTTGGGCCCTACAGGCCTCTCTGTTTGTCAGGTAGAATGAGCATAAAGCCCTTGAAATTTACTGTGATAAGATTTGAATTCTCTCACATTACAAACATTAGCAACACCTCTTGTTTTGTAACTGAGCTAGAAGACTGTAACTGTGCCACAAAACAGATGCTAATACCATTATTTTTATTCAGTAACAAAGCTGGGTTTGTTACTGAACCTCTCTGATGGAAGAGGGTGAATGCACTTCACTGAATATTCAGTGCAGTCTGCAGCACCTCAGCCTCACCCAAGGGGTGAGAGAAGGGGTTTGGCATAGTCGTGTAACCCCACCTCAGTGACATGCTCTGCTATGTGACGTGTTTAGAGGCTGCAGGACCTTGAAAAATCTCATTAAAAAAGCAAATAATAGTATAAAGATTAATTTACCCTACTTTGTGAATGAGCACATCATAAATATTTCTTGAAGACCTTCACCTTTCTGCAAACTAGTTGCCTCCCCTCCAAAGTCCAGACTGACTGCGGAAGGGACAGAAAGGAGATACTGACCTTCCTTCAGAGCTCTAATGGGGTGAAAGCATCTAGGAAATTGCATTTTTGGGTGTTGCTGCCTGCCCTCTTTGAGCAGAGAAGCCTAATAACCTGCGCTGATGCTACAGATACACAGCGGGCTCCAGGGAAGCTTATCCCTCAGCACTGAGAGCAACCATGGTCTGTGACCCTACATTTCAAGTAAGAATTTAATGCTGCACACAAAGAGAGAGGGGTATCATCTAAGGCTTAGACTCAGCAAAACCTTCTCATCAAAGCTGGAGTGATCCCGTGCTTTGCTGTCTTGAGACTGTACTTTTGTCCCACTCAACATCTGCTGACAGGAGGGATTGTAAGATGATGCCCTGACTCGTCAAGGGTAACAAGAACTTGCAAGCAAGAGGGAAAAATGCTTACTTGCAGCTCACCCAAAATTATCTGACTTGTTTTGTCATTTGCTGGGGGAGGGGGATGGTGCCAGAAAGGAAAAATTTGCTCAACAGCAGCACGTGCAGGGGATGTACATCAGTTTCAATAAATGTCATGATCCCTATGGAAAGTTCTCTAATTTTCTGCCTGCTGGTTTCCAGGCTTCAAGCTCTTAGACCCCAGGTTTTTAACTTTTCTAGGAAAAACAGCATCTACTCTTGACCAGTTGGTCCCCCACCATGACATTATCCTGGGAGTGAATCACTAAATCCTAACTCACCACCCAGTCAAAAAAAGATGAGGTGTTCCCTTCATAGAGACTGGCCTCAACTACAACTCATAAGCAAGAGTGTCTATTTCCCTAGGTACAGTTATGTTTCTATGAATGAAAACTATGAAAAAAAATCTATGAAAATCTATGAAAATTATGTTTCTTTTGTTCTGGAGTACTCTGCATGTAAGGAGTCAGAAAACCAGATGCATCTAGCCCGATGTGGTCATATGTGGTTAGGTTGTTTAAGATCAGAAATATAGTCCAAAGTCCTTCACTTGTATTTTGAATGCTGCTACTGGCATTTCTGATTAAAACAGTCAGCTCTATGTCAAGGTTCTATCACAGGGAAGAAAGTCTGTCCGGAGTCTATCCTTAAAATCCAGTGGTACTATTTCCACTTTATGATGCAAGGCAGTTCAAGTAGCATGGGACGTATCACAGATCAGACTCTTGTATGTAATTTTTTTTTCCTTTAGCAATTGGCAAAGTTCTGATGTTGCTGTACCATTATGTCTTCCAAAATATTATCTTTACCAGAAGGGAATACAATGATGAAATACAACCGATTAAAATCAATGTTTGAAACCTACCACAGACTCCCCAGAACTAACAGTCGAAAGAAATTTAATAACATCACTACAAATTAATATCTTAGCAGCATCGTTAAATTGCAAGAATTAAAATCCAGTCATTTCTTGCTCAACTTTCTACTGTAGGAAAAGTGGCAAAGGGGCAAAAAATGTCATGGCCTTGAATTTCCGAGTACTAAGAAAACGATCCCTCTTTCCACCTTTATTGGAGACGCCCGGGCGTTCATATATGCAACCTCAGAATCAGATGCATATACAGTGTCTGTTTAATAACTGGTACAGCATTTGCCAACAGTTAAATGCTTTTCCAATTAGAGTACTTCCCATTTAATTTCTTTAGGCTAAGTTATCTCCCACGAAATTATCTCAGTAAAGCTGTTGTCCTAGTATTTCCTCCCCGAGTCTATACACCATGACATGCTGTGTGCGCGCGCGCGCACACACACACACACACACACGCGCGCATATGCTTCACTTCAATAGTGTTTTTCTTCTCTAGAACTTGGCAGGATCTAGTCCAACTCCCCTCTTCTTATTTAGTTTTATAGTGGAGTAGTTTGATTGAAAAGAAATTACATTTTTATACAAACAACAGGGAGATAAGATCATGATTTCACCGCAACTGAATGACTAATACCTCTAATTCCAGAAATGGGCATGAGAAAGAAAATTTATTCCATACCCAAGGTGTGTGAAATACTAAATCTAAACTGAAATTTAACCACAGAATTTGGATAGCAAGAGTACTAGTCTGAACAAAGGGAGTATAAGCCCTCCTGCGAAAGCTCACTAGTTTTGACCTGGAGAGTAAATGTTAGGAGGAAAAGGCTAACTTATTATGTACACTCACTCAGGCTGCAATCTCTCCTCTGAAACTCTGAGATTCCATAGTAAGACCTAAAATGTACTTTTATTTATGTGTCTCTCTTCCCTAAGAGGTGAACTGAGAATGTCTGGTTAACAACAGCAGTGCTAAATCTCATCTTTTCTTTAGAGTTCGTTTTCTAACACATACAAGATTAAATGTTTACATTCCTAAATACCACTTTGATAGCGCATGGGAGTCAATTCTTGCTGCAAATTGAACATTAATGAGACCTAGCAGAACAGTTGCATGTAGAAGGATTAAAAACAAGGACAGAAAGGCAAAGACCAATCACATGAACTTCAAAAACAGACAGGAGACAGGAGCTAGAGAGAGAATTTAATGCTGCTAGTACTCTCTGATAATTTGGTCCGTTTTTCTTCATACACAAAGAAATATTAGAGGTCCAAGAAAGTCATCTGGAAATATCGTATATTTCATTTATCACACTTCTTTTGACACAAAACCTCAGGCAGTAACTGAGACATGAACTGACAGAAGTTTGGCTCTAATGAAAAAGAAAGGTTTGGAAACAGATACATAGCTGTTACTCATCACACTGAAAAAAGTATTATAGTTCCACATAAGCACTGCACAATGCCAAATGCACATGGTACATTTTTTGTCTCAAGCAAACCACTACATTTTATATATTGCCAAATTTTGAATAGTTAATCACAAAATCAACTGTGAAACAAGATCCAGACATTACATTTTTTTCCCATTCAATGTCCAGAAACAGTTCCAGTGGATATAATTTTGTGAAATTAAGCTAAACTTCCTCTGTAAGATGCTGATTTGTAACAGAGATAGGATATGGAAGAAATTCTTCTTGCAATAGAAAAACATGTAAATCGCTGCCTGTAGAGTATGGACTTTAAAAATCTGAAAGAGGAGCCTACGGTTTTCTTAATATTTTCTCTTCAGATTCAAAAGAAACCCCTTGAGAAGTCCATGGCAAGCTAGAACCACACCACTGAGAAAATATTTCAGGTGTGATCCTGCA